>NC_142517.1:87870000-88132500 GCF_057876585.1 Rhinolophus sinicus
TTAATTGAGAAAGGATTCAGGAAAGCATGTTGTCATTTTTCTAGACTCTTTTAATGTTTGATGTGATACCTTTAAGATTCTTTGCTCTAGACTGTATAAACCAATCATATACATTTTAGATATGTTGATGATTAGGCTTCCACTTTAAAACTTGGATACATTTCCAGTCAGTAGATAGAAGGGAGGAAATAGTGAGCTCATAGAATTTAGAGCAAGTACAAGAATAACAGGAGAAAAAGCAGAGTGTGCCTTGAGGAAAAGTGCTGCAAACTACCTAATAAAATCCAGAAAAATATACTAGGGAGTTAAAAAAAAAAAATCCAACATACTTGAAATTATGAAAATTTTAATATTGGAAAAAAATCATGTGGTAGAAAATATACCTGGTAATTACCAAGGAGATATTGACAGTTATTGAGAGGTTAAATAATTTGATCAAAGTACTGTTAAAATGCCATAAAGCTGATTATGGTAAGCATTGGAGAAAGGAAAACCAATAGAGTGACAGATCTTCAAATGAGTGTCACATAAACATGCTCTGAACTCCAGGTAGGTCTTAACTGAGATGCTGCATGGTAAGATTAAAGAGGCAGGGATGGAAAACACAGATAGCGCAAGAGGAAAAAAAAAAAGACTAATAAAATTTTGAGGCTAATTAACAAGGGTTTTTATTTGACGCCACAAAACCTAATACTAGCTGATTAATTAGGAGTTCATTAAAATGTTAGAGTGCGGCTCACAGAATTGTTGGGAGGACTGAAGAACTACATCCAAGTCAAAGCTTCATGAAGCAAAATCTAAAAACTAGACTTTGAGGAAATCATCACTACTGCTGATACTCTGTGAGCATCAGAGGAAATAGCTTCCTTGGCTGCAATTCTCAAGCAAAAATGGATCAATTGAAGAGAGAAACACACAAAGACAGAGAGACAGAGAAAGTGACACAGAGGCAGACTCAATATTTGAAGAGATAAAGGCTAAGAATTTGGGGAAATTGTCTAAAGTATTGATAGTTTTAAGAAGCTTGTTAGATCTCTTAAAGTGCAAAAACAAAGTAACAACCAACTTAAAAAAATAGCTTTCAAAAATTAAAAAATAATAAATATATATTCAGAAACAAATTAAAAGTCTGAGGAAGTTTTAACCAGTTGATAAGCACTAAAGGAAATACTAATTGTAGTTATTTTATTAATTGTTTATTTTTATTATTATTATTGCTATTATTATTTTATTGAGGTAACACCAGTTAATAACATTATATACATTTCAGGTGTACATTACAATTTGATATCTGTATACTCTACTCTATGCATGTAGTTCTTTGGGCAGAAGGAAAATTACTTCATAGCAAAATGGAATTTACAGGGATAAATGAAGAGCAATAGAGTAAATAAGAGAGTAAATATAAAAGAATATTAACTAAATATCGATGCTAAAGAATACTATTAATGTCTTATGTTGTTTAAAAAATATTAAATGACAAGCTACTACACTATTTTAAAGAGTGGCCTTACCATTTTATATTCGCACCATCAGTGTATGAGTGACCCAGTGTCTCCCCATCCTTGCCAGCATTTGGTGTTTTCAGTATTTTTTACTTCTGCCTTCTCTTAAGTATGTAGTGATATTTCATTGTTGCTTTAATTTTTATTTCCCTAATGATTACTGCTTTTGAATATATTTTCATGTGTTTATTTGCCATCTGTGTGTCCTATTCATTGAAGTATCTGTTCATGTAATTTGCTATTCTCTAATTGGATCGTTTCTTTGCTGTTGGGTTTTGAGAATTCTTTATAATTCCTAAATAAAAGATCTTTGTCAGTTATATGCTTTGTAAATATTTTCTCCCAGTCTGTAGCTTGTCTCTTCATTCTCTTAATAAGGTCTTTTGCTTAGCAAAAGTTTAACATTTTAATGATGACCAAATTATCTTTTAGTTTTTCTTTAATGGATCATAATTTTGTTATCAAGTCTAAGGTCTCTTCAATTAGCCTGAATTCCTCAGAATTTTCTGTGTACCCTTTTCCCTCAAAGTTATATAGTTTGACATTTTGTATTTGTCTGTGATCAATTCTGAGTTAATTTTGGGTAATATGTGAGAGTACTATCAATACGTGCAATGACCTGGTAATCTCAACAGCATTATGCAGAGTGAAAAAAGCCAATTTTAAAAGGTCATACTGTGTGATTCCATTTATACAACATTCTCAGACTGACAAAATTATAGAGATGTTAAGAAGATTAGTGGTTGCCAGAAATTAACAGCCGAGGGGTAGCGAAGAGGGAAGGATATAACTATCAAAAAGGGTCCTTGTGGTATTGGAATAGTTCTACATCTTGACTCCAATGGTAGAATCAATCTACATATGTGAAAATTTGCATAGAAATAAATGCACACACATACACTCACATATACGCATATGCACATACAGATGAGTGCATGTAAATTTGACAAAATCCAAATAAAGTCAGTAGACTATAACAACATCAGTTGCTAAGTTTTAGTATTATGCTATTGTTATGCAAGCTGTTACTACTAGGGAAAACTGAATGAAAGATAAAAGGGTCCTTTCTGCATTATTTCATAAAACTGCATGTAAATCAATACACAGAGAATAAAAATAGACGTAAACAGTAACTTTTATTCTTGAAAAGCTAAAAAATTTATAAATTCTATCAAAACTGATCACAAAAAGGGAAGACATATTATAATATACAAAAGCCATACTGGAAGTGAAAAACAGGAACATTACTATATAATCTACATGCTAAAAATACAATAATGAGACATAGCGAGCAACTTAATGCCACAAATTAATGCAAAAAAATCTTAAAAAATCTCAACTCACCCAAAATGATGCAAGAAGATATTTAAAAATCTAAACAGTCTTAAATCTATAAAAGACATTAAATTTCTAATTTAAAACCTTTCACAAGTAAAACCATGATCAACTGGCTTTGCTGATAAATCTGACCAATCATTTAATGAAGAATAACTAAAAATACAGGCAAATTCTCTCAGGGAATAAAAAATGTGGCATATTTTTCAATTTAGTTTATGAGGCCAACATAACAGAAATAACAATACTTGGCAAGGACATTACAAAAAATAAGAGATGGTTTTAAACAAATTGAGTTTAAGGTGATAGTCTAGTACCAAAAAGAAATGTTCTTTAGGTTGTTGGATCTTAACACTAAAATAAGAACTGAAGCCTGCTTTCTGTATCAGACAATGTACAATTAAAAACACAAAAAAATTATAAATAAATAAATAAAGTTAAGAAATCATTCTTTAGAATCTGTCATAGTCCATTTGGGCTGTTATGACAGAATACAACAGAGTGGGTGGCTTATATATAAAAAACAAAAGTGTATTTTTTACAGTTCTGGAAGCTGGGAAGTCCAAGATCAAGGTGATAGTAGATTCAGTGTCTGGTGAGAGCACACTTCCTAATTCATAGACTGTGTTCTCATATGATGCAAGGGCCAGGAGCCTCTTTTTTATGAAGGCACTAATCTCATTAATGAGGGCTCCACCCTTATAACCTATTCACCTCCCAAAGACCCCACCTCCAAATTCCATCACATCAGGGATTAGGTTTCAATGTATAAATTTTAGAGGAACACAAACATTCATTCTATAGCAGAATCTCACTTTAGGGCAGGAAGAGAAAGAAATTTAGCAAAGGAAACATTTCCTAATCAAATTATAAGTGAAGCAATAGTTCATTAATCCTTAATTGTAAATTACTAACCAACTAGTGAAGTTGGGGGTTAAGGATTTTTCACTAGAATGTGGGATATGTACATTGAAAGGTAACTGATGACACCACGCCTGTCTTTCCCAACGACTGGTTTTGGCAGTAAATGGCATGAGTTTAAGAAAATACTGTCTTTGTGATTGCAAAAATAATTGGAAGAGTGAGGACTGATTTGAAAAGAGTATTATTAAAAATATAAGAAACAGGAAATTATGCAAATGAAATTGTGCCAAATTTCATCTGAGGGACAGTAAGTGGTGTAGTCTTAACTTGTGAATACAGCTCACATAGAGAGCGGTGGGAAATTAAGTTTGCAAAGGATTGTTAAAAACAGATGCTGGAATGTACTATTTTTAGCAATTCTCTTTTACTAGCCTTATTTATTATTCAACAACTCATAAAATGGTGGCATGATTAAACCTATCATTGAAAATGTTTATTTTAAATGTAAAGCAGAGATGTTAATTCCCTTTATCACTCTCCTGTATCATGCCAGATATTATCGGTCTTCTCCCTGGACTCTCAGAGATCTTATCTATCTTCAGGGTACGGGGGAGGAGGATAGTGTGGAAGAAAATAACGGGAAATAACACCCTCCTTTCTTTATAAGTATCATGCTCCTAGGACTAAATTCTTTTCTCTGTAGAAAGTCTGCTTTCATGAGGGGGATTAGAGTAAACCTTTCATCTTCCAGAGCTCCATGGGCTGCATCCTCTGCTTTCAGGGTCTTAATATTACTGGTATCTGTGTGTTCTGGTCAATGATTATATTTGTCCCAACCTCCACCAAGAGTCAGTAGTTTTTCAAGTGATTTTTAATTTTATTCTCAGCTATCCCCATCTACCTATTAAAAACAAAACAAAAAACAAAAAAACCTCTTATCAAAATTATTTTTAAACACAGTCTCCCTTTTCTATTATCCCTGGAATTCTAGCTGAAAGATCACAGTACAAAAAGGCCTTCAGGGTGTCTCACATTTCCCCCCAACTTCTTCCTGAACGCTCTCCCGCTCATGTGTGAATAGGATTATCTAAAATCATGTCAACAGATGGATCCTGAAAAGCTTTGGAAGTTTAGATTGTTTTTTTGTTGTTGTTGTTGTTTGTTTGTTTGCTTGATTTACCTGCCACATAAAAAAAGAGGAAAGAAGGAAAGAACATGCTTCTGATTCTAACACCCACAGTGGACATTTTATTTCTAAAAAATGGGGTCTGTTTAAGAAATCCTATTTTATGATGTGACTCTAGAACCTTGCTAATAATACAAAAGTTGTGTGTTATATACCACAGTTTAATTTCAAGTATGAGATCAAATAACTTAATAATTTAAAGTATAACCCTCTTAATACACATGTTGAACACATCCAAGGTGGAATGACCTCCTTGTCCACAAACAAGCATGTATGCAGACATCAAACATGAGTCAGATTTTTTCTTGGAGCTCATCCTTATTGTATAATACAATCAATACTGGTTTGGATGAAGAAAGCATCCTCATTAAATTTGTATGATGTCATGTTGTGGACAGGTGAAAACAATAGACATTTCAACAGAAACAACCAAAAATGTTGTAATCAAAATTGAATTCAGTAAAATAGGTTATGTTTCAAAAATGTAAGTAATATTTAATAAGTTTAAATCAATGCACATGAGAAGAAGGAAACAGAAAATGGGGACCAGTAGATACCACAGGCATGCTATATACCGTGTTTCCCCAAAAATAAGACTGGGTCTTATATTAATTTTTGCTCCAAAAGATGCAGTAGGGCTTATGTTCAGTGGATGTCACCCTGAAAAATCATGCTACGGCTTATTTTCTGGTTAGGTCTTATTTTCAGGGAAACATGGTAGCAGACTCAGGATTAATAGTTTCTCCTTTGTTTTATTTATTCAGTTATGAAGTGGGAGAGGAGATTATACAAATTACGCTGAAATTTGCTTCTCAGAGTCAGATGTTCCAGGTTGAGTGCTGCCATTTTCTAGCTTTGTAAACTTCGCCTAGTTACTTAATGTTTATCTGCTTTAGTTACTTCATCTGTAAAATGGTACTAATGGTTTTATCTCATACAGCTATTATGAAGATTATATTTAATATTGTATGGAAATGTATAGGAGTCTCCAATTCCTAGTATTTGCTCTGTCTATATTACCCTGCTGACACCACTGTCTGTAAAGTCACCAACAATATTCCCACCTAAAACCACTGGACTTGTTTAAGTCACATTTTTCTGAACCTGCTAATTATTCCACCCAACTGTTAGCTCCTATGCCCTTGCAATCTGCTGATTTTTCTCTTATATCT
Organism: Rhinolophus sinicus; assembly: GCF_057876585.1. NCBI lineage: Eukaryota > Metazoa > Chordata > Mammalia > Chiroptera > Rhinolophidae > Rhinolophus > Rhinolophus sinicus. Next base: position 87,876,063 of record NC_142517.1, read on the forward strand.
CCGTCTACTACTTCTCATTGCTTCACTAAAACTGCCCATGTTCATTTGTATTGACTGTGAGCTGGGCTTTCTGATAAATACACTGATAAAGATCCCAGTCTCCATTCTCAAAAGGTTGCTTCTTTGGTGAAATATATGGAGAAATGAACACAAATGAGAAAGAGCAAGTTGCGCAAACTGGGGGATGGGTAGGGAGATAAGAAGGATAGAGAAAGTAATACGGCCATGAGAGAAAAATAGTAGTGATTAACTAAGGTGAGGTAGACAGTGAAGAGTTGTTTGATAAAAAAAAAAAAAAAAAAAAAAAAAGAATGTGTAAAAGTTTAGAGGTGTGAGAAACCATTGTTGAGTTTGGAGAACCAAAAGAAATTCAGCAGGACTCAATTTTTTATACTGTATTTTTCTTACGTGGGGATGGGGATGGCAAAAGAGAAGAGACACGGATGTAGAAGTAACTAAGTACCCTAGTCATTCAGAATTATTTTTCAAATTTTAAGCCATTTACATTTTATGCTAACAGCAATATGGAAAACTGGATGTATTTTTAAGTGCCATCACTGTTACTGACTTGGATTTTTGCAATCATTTTCTAACTCACTTGCCTGCTTCTTGTCAGACCAGAGTGATACATTTAAATTTCAATCGTGACCAAGTTGCTCTGCTGTCATGTAGTTCTTAGATCTTCAGAGTCTAAATTCTCTGTGTGTCCTCCTATGAAAACATTCCATAATAATTATTTTAGCATATGTCTTTCTACGGAAGACCATGAGTCCCCTAAGGGGGATTGTTAACCAGTATATAGCCAACATCTAGCTCAATGACTAACACATGGTAGTTGCTCAAATTTAATAATGGATTCACCATTAAGGATGATTAAAATTTGAATCAGATACATATATTAAACACCTTTAAGTCTTTGCAAAGCCATAGTTGCCTGACATATTATTTACAACCTAAGTGTGATCCCTGGACCAGCAGCGTCAACATCACCTAAGAACTTGCTAGGAAAGCAAACATCGGGCCCTCTTCCAGAGCTTCTGAAACAGAAACTCTAGGGAAGTACCCAGTGATCTGTGTTTTAATAAGCTCTTCACATGATTCTGATGCCCTTGAAGATTGAACATCCACTATTCAAACCACTGATGTATCTGTGGGGAGTGGGTTTGTTTTGTGACATAAATGGGCCACGGCTATAACACTGCTGAACCTTATTGACAGGATACTATTTTTTTTTTAAATTTTGCTTCCAGGTATAGGGTATGAAACTTCTGCTGGTACTAATTGGGATGTTTTTTTAGTGGGATTAATAAGAAAGTAATTTTTTATATATTTGAAATTTGCAGGTTGAGTTGATTTGTGCGCTTCCATAATTATTTTTTACAAAACTTCAAGCTGAGTTTAACAGCCGATAAAGATTCAGAATCTGTCACTTTAAGTCAGTTATTTATTGACTTATCTGTGCAAATGAATGAAGAAGTTTGTCATATAACCGTTTGAGAGCTATTAATTAGCAACAAAATTCAGATAAAGAATTGGAAATGATTCTTTGGGACCTGGAAAGCAGTAGAAAATACAGTCTGTCATATTGACTCATGCATTCCTTTGACATCCTGATCAGACATAACATAAGCTATAACAATAATTTTGTCTTTCCATAACTATGTATTTAGCAGTATTTCTGGGTTTTAGTTGTTGCCTTTGCTTGTGTTTTTTTACTGATGAGTATTTTAAGACTTCTTTTCCTCTTGATTGCTTTGTGAACATGGTTTAGGAAGGTAACTACATTATATCACATTGAAAGAACAGTTTCGTATTGAGTACAAAATGGTCCATATCCAGCTCCAAATTCCTACTCTACAACAATGATTGCAATTAGATCATTTCTATTCTGGAAAGTCTTTTCAAAATGTAATCAATAAAGTACTTAAAGTTTCTTTTCAGAATGATAAATATAAATTAAACCAAAGCAAACAACAACAAAAGCAGCATAGATACTTGATTCTGCGTATTAGTATATATTTGTTTAAAATGTATTAAACAATAATGCTTTATATTAAATTTTATTTTCTTTCTCAAAAATAAGGGCTTATAAGATACAGTCATTTACAAATCATCCAGATAGCCCAAAGCATCTTAGGCTGGAAGATTTCATAAATTAATCTTCTCCTGCTCCTATATTTTTTACATGAGACAATTGAAATCCAGCGAGGCTAAGTGACTTGTCAGAGGATATTTAATTTGTGGCAAAGTCATAAGTAGATAACAAGTGTACTGACTTCAAGTTTTGTGCTCTTAAAGAGAATATTTATCAACTTGAATACATAAAATGTTTATATATTTGTATGCAAAACATAACATTATTTTAGTGCTCTTTAAGAGAATATTTATGAACTTCAAATACATATATATGGATGTATATATGTATATGTATATATATGTACATAGATACACTTTTGGTAACATTTGAGATACTCTTGATAACAGAAATTGAGAAGTCATTTTTAAAATATTGGATGGTTTGATAATTTGTTATAAACATTTCTAGGATTTTAATTGTATTTGAATTTTCTATTTTTTAAAATCTGTATTTTAGGTACAAGTTAAGGAGATCAAGAAAGAAGATATAACTCAGAATATCATGTTTCACATCTATAGCAAAGAGAGCCAGTTCATTAAATACGGTATCAAACTTACAAATAAATAAATAAATAAATAAATAAATAAATAAATAAATAAATAAATAAAGATCCATTCGAATTTCCTTCTGTATGTTTAGAAAATTAACCATCCAATCACTCACTACAGGTTTATAAAAGCATAAGAAGTCCCAGTTGCTGTTCATGGTGGTGAGGGAGGATAACTCAGGGAATACAGCCCGGAATAAGCCCTGCCCTAATGGAGGTTGCACTCTAGTGGAGGAAGTCAGCTATAAACAAATGCATTAGGAGAATGTATGATATATAATGTGGTGATAAGTGGAGACATTAGGGAGACGAAAAAGTATAGGAAGTGTAGGAATAATGTGAGATATATTTGAAACAGAATGGTCAAGATAATAGTGATGAACACCTAAAAGAGGTGTAAGATTCATACAAAGTCGGACAATTATGTTCATGAACTTGTTGCAACAATGTTGCTAACCTTTTTGCTTTCAGAGAGAGTACCAACTGGACAAACAGTTAACCAAGTTTACTATTTGGAAGTGCTGAAAAGGCTGCATGAAAAAGTTGGATGACCTGAACTTTTCGCCAACAATTCGTGGCTCTTGCATCACGACAATGCACCAGCTCACACGGCACTGTTTGTGAGGGGGTTTTTAGCCAGTAAACAAATAACTGTATTGGAACACCCTCCCTATTCACCTGATCTGGCCCCCAGTGATGTCTTTCTTTACCTGAAGATAAAGGAAATATTGAAAGGAAGACATTTTGATGACATTCAGTATATCAAGTGTAAAACGATGACAGCTCTGATGGCCATTCCATAAAGAGTTCCAAAATTGCTTTGAAGGGTGGACTAGGCACTGGCGTTGGTGCGTAGCTTCCCAAGGGGAGTGCTTTGAAGGTGACCATAGTGATATTCAGCAATGAGTTACATAGCACTTTTTCTGGGATGAGCTTGTGGACTTAATTGTCAGACCTTGTATGTATTTCTGGGGTAAGTGTATTTTAGGAAGAAAGCAAGTACAAAGCCCTTAGGCAAGAGTGGGCCTGGTGTGTTCAAGGAGCAGAAAGAAAGCTATTGTGGCTACAACGAGGAAGCCAGAGGAAGAACAGAATGTGAGGCCAAAGAGACATCAATTAATTACAGCTTTTCACATACGCGTATTTCTCTTCTGGACTCCTCTTCCCTTGAAATAATTGTCGTTTATAACCACTGACCAATCAACCACTTTCCCCATTGATAAGGGAACATTGATACTTGAGAGATACAGAACAAATAGTAGTGGGTGTGGCGTCACCAAATTTTTTGTTTTCCAGGTTTTCAGAATTGGCCTAGAGGAGATTTTAGGGTTATTTGTTACCTGGATTACATTATTTTACTTATATATAATTTCATTTCAGTGTAGTACTTCTGAACCAATTTTTAGAATTCTATGGATGCCAGCCATAAACCAAAAAGCTAAGATATAGACAGTGGATTAAGTGCATATTGCCTCCCAGGATAAGCTGGTTACTGATTAGATAAACAAGAAAAGTTTTGGCAACAAATTCTGTCTTGTTTTACATGTGCATACAAAATGGAGTCCCAGAAGATTAAAATTGGATAAAATGCAGAGAATTGGAATCTAATTTGAGATGTAATAAAAACGTTAGAACTTGGCTTTGATATTATTTCAAGCGTTTCTTGCATAGATACAAACACTGCTGAGAAGTTCAGTATAATAAAATTACTCAGTGTGAAACTGTCTTGAAAAAGGGTCAACTAGTCAAATTTTAGATTTTCTTTCTCATGTGATACATGCTATATAATTACGGTCACTAAAATATGTTTAAATTGACTTAAGTTTTTTAGATCAGTTTAAGGTTTATAGCAAATTTGAGGGGAAGATAGAGATTTCCTATCTACCCCCAACCCACACACATCCATAGCCTCCCCCATTATCAATACCCCTCCCCCACCAAAGAGGTATATTTGTTATAATTTATAACCAACATTTACACATCAGAATCACCTGAAGTTCACGGTTTACATTATGGTTCATTCATTCATTGGTGGTGTAATTTCTACGGGTTTGGACAAATGTATGTAACATGTATATGTTCTATTATGGCATCAGACAGTATTTTCATTGCCCTAAAAATTCTGTGTTTCATCCCTCTTCATCCCTAACCCTTGGCAATCCCTGCTTCTTTTGTCTCCATTGTTTTTCCTTTTCTAGAATGTCATATAACTCATACAGTATGTGGCATTTTCAGATTAGCTTTTTTCATTTAATAACATGCAGTTAGGGTTTTCTCCATGTCTTACCATAGCTTGATAGCTCATTTCTCTTTAGCACTGAATAATATTCAATTGTCTGTGTGTATAACAGTTTATCAATTCACCTATTGATGGACATCTTGGTTGCTTCCACGTTTGGGCAATTAGGAAGAAAGCTGCTATAAACATCTGTGTGCAGATTTTTGTCTGAACATAAGTTTTCAACATCTTTGCTAAATGCCATGAGAGCCATTGCTTGAGTAGATATTTGTTTGGTTCCTCATCTATAATAAAGATATGAGGCCTGCCATATAAATGGGCAAGAGATAAAAATCACATAACAGATAAGAAGCTTTTAGCACAGTTTGTAGTAGGTTCTCAACAAGTATGACTGCTTCCCTGAACCCCAAACCTCTCACTTCCCAAAGTATTTGGTTATTACTTTTAAAATCTTTTTCTAAATTTTCAATTATAGTTGATATTCAATGTTGTATTAGTTTCAGGTGTACAGCATAGTGGTTAGACATTTATATAACTCGTGAAGTGATCCCCCCAATAATTCTTGCAACCACCTCATACCATTTTAGTTATTACATTATTGACTATATTTATTATGCTGTACTTACATTCCTATGACTATTTTATAGCTGCCAATTTCTACTTTTTAATTCCTTCATCCATACCCCCATCACCCCTCCCATCTGGAAAGCTTCAGTTGCATCTATAAGTTTGTTTCTGTTTTGTTTGTGTGTTTCTTCTGTTTTTCAGATTCCACATATAAGTGAAATTGTATGGTATTTGTCTTTGTCTGAGTTATTTCATTTAGCATAGTACTTTCTAGGTCAATCCGTGATTTTGCAGATGGTAAGATTTCATTCTTTTTTATGGCCTAGTAATAATCCATTATAGATATGTACCGCCTTTTCTTTATCTATTCATCTTTTGATTAGAGCCTTTAATCCATATACACTGAAAGTAATTATTGATAGGCATGTAGCTATTGTAGTTTTATTGTTTTCTGATTGTTTTTGTAGTTCTTTTCTACTCTTATTTTCTTGTTCTCTCGTATGTTGATGACTTTCTGTAGTGTTGTGCGTAGATTCCCTTTTGTTTATTTCTTGTATATCTCTTGTAGATTTTTGTTTTTTGGTTACCATGTTCTTCATATATACTAAGCTATGTTTATAGCAGTCTATTTTAAGTTGATGATCACTTACATTCAATAACATTCTAAAATAACGGCCATTTTTACTTATCCCTCCACGTTTATGTATTTGTCATTAGTTTTTACTTCTTGTGTATGTGAGTGTGTGTGTGTGTGTGTGTGTGTGTGTGTGTGTGCGTGTGTGTCACTTAATTTACTGTTCTAGTATCACATGATCTTCCCACTTTTGCCGTTTAACCTTTGTACTAGCTTTAGTGTCTATTGATCCACTGCTTTTATTATGTGTTTGCCTTTGTCAGTAAGAATTATTTTTCTTTGTGATATTTTCTTATTCATATTTTTGGTTGTTTTTCTTTTTCTTCTTAAAGGAATTCCTTTAACATTTCTTATAATACTGTCTTGGTAGTCATGAAATCCTTTAGCTTTTTTTGTCTGAGAAGCTCTTTATCTTTCTTTTGATTGTAAATGATAGCCTTGCTGGGTAGAGCAATATTGATTGTAGGTCGTTACTTTTCATCACTTTGAATATTTCTTGCAAACCCCTCTGGCCTGCAAAGTTTCTGTGGAGAAATCAGCTGACAATCTTATGGGAACTCCCTTCTAGGTGACTAACTGCTTTCTCTTGCTGCTTTTAAGATTATCTTTCTCTTTAACCTTTGGTGTTTTAATTATGATGTGTTTTGGTGTGGGCCTCTGGGTTCATCTTGTTTGGGATTCTCTGCACTTCCTGGACATGTATGTCTGTTTCCTTTCCCAGGTTATGAAAATTTTTAGTTATTATGTCTTCAAATAATTTTCCAATTCCTGGTTCTCTCTCTTCTCCTTATGGTGCTAATGTTGTCTCCTTATGATGCTAATTTTGTTACCATTGATGTTGCCCTTAGGTCCCTCAAATTATCCTGCTTTTTTTTTTCCTTTCCTTTTTGCTGTTCTGCTTGGGCATTTTCCACTACCTTATCTTCCAAATCACTGATTTGATCCTCCACTTCATTTGATCTGTTGTTGATTTCATCTAATATATTCTTCATTTTTCAATTATTATATTCTTTATTTCTGACTGGTTCTTTTTTATGTTTTCTACTGTCTTTATTATATTTTCTGTCTCTTTGTTGAAGTTATCACTGAGAGCATTGAACATCTTTATAACCAGTGTTTTGAATTCTATATCTGGTAGATTGCTTGCCTCAGTTTTGTTTAGTTCTTTTTCTGAAGTTTTGTCCTGTGTTTTTTTCATTTGATATATGTTTCTTTGTGTCTTCATTTTGCCTGTCTCTCTGGGTTTGTTTCTATGTATTAGGTAGATCTGCTCTGTCTTCTAGTCTTGGCAGAGTGGCCTTATCTAGTGTGTGTCCTTCAGGGATCAGTGGCATAGTCTCTCTGTTCATATGAGCCAGGTTCTCCAGGGATGTCCCTTCTGTGGATTGTGTGTGCTTTCCTCTTGCAGTTGAGCCTTGATTGCTGTTAGCATGTCCGTGGGTGGGATTGACCCTCAGACCAACTGGCTCTGAGGACTGGCTGTGACTAAAGCAGACAAGCTGTTGTGCAGGGGTTGACCCCTGGTATTTGATTTAGTGGAGATTTAGTGCCTGCCAAGTCCACCCTTCTTGAAGGGTGTGTTGTTTGGTGGTTAGTTAGTGCTTTGTGTGGTCTGAAGCTGGTCAGGTATGTTGGTTCTAAGGTTTCTTGAAAGGGGCTCTAGAGCAGGCCAAGGTCAGCCACTGCCTGTATCCAGCCCAGGCCCACCTGGGAGGAGCTACACAATGATCTGCAGTTTGTAGTTGCCTATTCTGAACTTGTAGGCACCTAGGTGTTGTTATGTTGTGAACAGACGTGAACTTCCACTAGTACTGGTCTCAGGGCCACTTAGCAAGAGGTACAGGGCTCACTGAGGTCAGCAGCTGCTTGTTTGTGGTTTGTGAACATTTCAGAGGTTGTAGGAAAGTCTGGGTCCAGGTCTTTTGCTGTGTGGATTATCCTTTGAGAAAGGTTCAGGCCAGGTGGTTAAATTGGGTTGGGCAGAGTCGCAGAGAATCACCAGGGTAGGGCAAGAGCAGTGTTAGCCAGATTGATGGAAACTCAGATTTGGTGCTCACATTCACTTTCAGGCTGAGTTGGGAGCAGGCTCAACAATGGAACAACGATGCCTGCTGACACTTTAGTCCTGGAGAGAGCTGCCTCTCCAGCCCTTGCTCTGAAGCCAAATAATTTGGTTTCTTCCCATAAATCCCTGGTGCTTTTTGAGCTGCTGTCCCTTCTCTGGAGATTAGGGTGAGGGTTTGTGAATGAGTCTGTGCTAAGGATCTTTAAGAGGATACCTAGGTCTATAGCAACCCTCCTTCTCATCTAGACTGAGTCCCTGCTGAGTTTCACAACCAGTTGTTGTGGAGACTCTTCTTCCTGTCACTTGTGCTCCAGGATGGGGAACCAAGTGTGGGGCTGAGACTCCTTGTTCCTCAGTGGGGACCTCCACAGCTGAGATATTCCTCCCAATTCTCTGTTTTTTTGTTTGTTTGTTTTTATGAAAACAAACTGTTTTCCACAGTGGCTCCACCATTAGGCATTCCCACCAACAGAGAATGAGAGTTTCTATTCTTCCACATCCTTGTCAGCATTTGATGTTGTCACTATTCTGGATTTGAACCATTCTCATAGGCATATAGTGGTATCTCCTTGTTGTTTTAATTGGTGTTTCCCTGATGACATAAGATGTGGAGAATCTTTACATATGTTTACTTGCCATCTGTATATCTTTGCTGAGGTATCTTTTAAAGTCTGTGGCCCATTTTTTAATCAGGCTTTTTGTTTTCTCATTGTTGAGTTATAAGAGTTCCTTGTATATTTTCGATAACAGTGCTATATCAGATGTATCTTTTGCAAATATTTTCTCCCAATCTGTGGCTTGTTTTCTCATTCTCCTGATAGTGTCTTTTGCAGAGCAGATGTTTTACATTTTGATGAAGTTCAGCTTTCATGGATTGTCCCTTTGGTGTTTTATCTTTGGTGTTCTATCTAAAAAAGTCATTATCATAACCAGGTTTTCTCCCACATTATCTTCTAGGAGTTTTATAGTTTTGCGCTTTACATTTAGGTCTATAATCTATTTTGAGTTAATTTTTGTGAAGGGTGTAAGGTCAGTGTCTGGATTGATTCTTTTGCATGTGGATGTCCAGTTCCAGTACTATTTGTTGAAGAGAATACCTTTGCTCCATTTTATCTATTGCTTTTGCTCTTTTGTCAAAGGTCAGTTGATTATACTTATATGAGTCTATTTCTAGGCTCTCTCTTCTGTTTCAATGATCTATCTGTCCATTCTTTGTCCAATACCACATTTTCTTGATTATACTAAGGCATTTAAAAAGATATATTTTAACATATTTAATGTTACTACTTTGCCTCATTACTATTTTTGAATATTAGGATACTAGAAGTTTAAAAAAGAATATCTTTTTATCCTACTGCCCTTCTTCCAAATGAGTTCTTGAATGGTAAAGTCATTGATACCTGCAATACAGAGGTCACAGAAAATAAGGTGAAATATCTGAAATCCATCTATGTTTTCTCCCAAGTTTATCCTAACTTAAATCTAGTTACTTATTTTTTATGACAAGTGCTCATGGCCTTAGTTCTAGAAGCTATTAGGAACTTTTGGATTATAAATACTTACACACAAAATGAACTTTGCCTTATAACCTTGGGAAAATTACTTAGCCTCTTTAAGTCATAGTTTCATAATTATTAAATTGGGTTAATAATACCATCAAATTCATAGAGCTAACGCAAATATTAAATGAGGTAATATGCAATGATACTACATGAAAATTAAATGAAAGAATTTACATAAGTGGTCACCACAGTGCTTTGCATGTGGTCACTACTCAGTAAATGCTAGCCATGATGGTTAATAAATACCTCTCTTGTTAAATGTTGAGCTTGTTTTAACACATTAGAAATATTTATTTTAATTATTGGATGTACCCAAATGCTTCTTAAAAGTGTGATCTTCATTATATGATCCTCTTGATTTAAACTAGGTGAATTGTATTCATAACATACTGGAACCTAGACTACAACTTAAGTTTGCAGAAAATAAAATGAGGCCAAATGAAGGATGACATATTAGAATTCATGTTATTATATTTTAAGAGCAGATCATTAGTCACATTTCAGAAATTTCATTTTGACTCTCCTTATAAATTACTAATAATATTAATAACAACAAAATAAGATTTAATAAAAATTAAATAATTTTAAGACACTTTCATTTATGATTCTATTTGATCCTCATAAGAAATCAGTGATTCCCAGTTTTCAGGTGCTTTCTCGGGTGAGTGAGTGGCCCAGAGTTGAACAGGCAATAACCGGTGCAGCTCACATGAGAACCCCTGTCTTCTAATTCCCTTCCTGAGTTTCTTTCCTGTATGCCATGTTACTTCCAATTTCCCTATGAAATGGGAACCTTGGTATCACATTAGGCCAGGCACAGTGGACTTCATTTTCTTGGTGGAAAATAAATCTCAGAAAGAACAGTCTTAATGAAACTACAAACTTAATGAGTCTTCTCCAAAGGATACCTGTAGGTGGATGCATATTCTCAGATTATCTTTGAATTAATGGGTGCATAGTAAGAATGCACAAATATATGAGATTAAATTGCTACCATCACTTATAGCCTTAATAATTGTTAAAATGATTATATTTCTAATATTTATTTGAAAAAATATATATGCACACACACAGACATTGGTATATACACATATTTACTTTTATATAAAAGTATATTGAGAGAGTAAATTATGCATATCTTTGGATTTCCCTAAAGTTATGAAGACTATAGTTATGAGCACAGAATGTTATAACTTTCAGTATTTATTTGCTTTACAGAGGTAAGTTCAGAAATATGTACTTAGGGTAAAAGTTTGTCTTAAGTGAGGCAATACATGCCTATACATGTCAGCGTGAGTGTATATGTGTTTGTCAGAAAGATGGGGGAAGTAAATAAATTAATGTAGGTGCAAAGTAGTGTTTAAAGAAATTACGCATTATTAGTCCAAGGAGAGAGGGACCAGGTCACATGTACAATAAATGCTTAGTGGCCTAGGACTTGATAATTCCTGAAAATAGACTAAGGTGAGATGAGAATTATATTGCTAGTCTAGGGGAGGGAGGGAAGGAAAGCAAACAAGCAAACAGGAGAGAGAGAGAGAGAGAGAGAGAGAGAGAGAGAGAGGAAGGAGGAGAAGGAGAAGGAGAAGGAGAAGAAGAGGGGAGGGGCAGGGAGGGGAGGGAAGAGAGATAAGTCTGAATCAGTGATTTCTGACTGGCCCTTTCCCTTGCGTGCTGTGCTTAGTGCAAGCAGTTTGCTGCTCCTGCAATTTATCCTCTTTCCTACTATGATACAGAAGTGCTTTTCCCCTGCACAGAATCCTTTCCTAAAATTGCAGTTGTTTCAAAACAGAAAGACCAGGTTTGGATATGTGTATGTAAATTATGAAAGACAACTGTGTTTCTAATTCATTTTAAAGACCTGGCAGTGCAAATGCAAATAAGAAAGGTACAATTAAATACAGTTTGGATTGAAGCTTGTGTGCCACATACTCACCTCACAGAGTGATTCAATCATAAGTTAACCTACTGAAATTCTTCATTATAATCACTTTAAATGAAACATGGTCGTTGGAGTTTGGATGTATTCCATCAATTAGAAAGGGATGGAAGGAATATAAACACTGTAGGTTATGTGACTTTTTCATTTTTTTCTATGCTTATATTTTTGCATTAATTGCAGTGCAGATATCTGTAAATTGATCTAAAATAGGGCAATGCTATTCAATAAGCCAATTCTTTAAGCAGCAAAGCTTCTGAGATACTCATCAACAAGAATTCCATCAAATAACCCTTGGAAAAATAAACCGCTTAATGAGAATTAAAAGTTCCAACAATACCCATTAGGGTATTCTACTGCACCATTGATTCCACTGGTCTCAATTGCTTTCAGTCAGTTGAACTCTTGCGTGTTTATTGGAAAAGACTAATAAACCACAATCAATTTTCTTTTTATCCTCACAAGGGTAGCATGCATGAATTAAATGTTTTCTCTTCCTCCAGACACCCTCGCCCCCGCCCTGCCTGCTGCTTTCCATGTTGGACTCATAACTAATAGGGACACCTTGAGCATTTATTTTCATAATTTTTTTCTCCTAAAAATAAAAATAAGGAAATACGTATGCATATGTTCTGTCTGTGATGGAAATACTGACTCCCCCCGCCCCCATACTTTAGATCATTATTGTACCTATGAAACCTGAAGGATGCTCCTCCTATTGTTTCAGGTTCAAAAGAACAACAGGATCAGGGTTTCAAATGTATTTGGTGCTTTCCGTTAATGAATTTAATTTGCCTCATTTATACTGAAGTGCCAGTCTTACAATTTAATATATATATATATATATATATATAAATAGCTTATGTGCCCAAGATCAGTGCTCTCAGGGGCTGGTAATGCTTAGGAATATTGGTTTAAAGTGATAGTCCTAATCCTTTAACCTTTTGTCCAAGGCAATTCTGCCAGCGTGCCAAAGGACAGATCTGTTGTCTATGTATTTAAAGATAAAGTTAAAACATATTTATAGAATCAAATTTTAGACCCAAAATTACAAGAACAAAATAAACACCAAATAAATGTAAGCTTTTAGTATGAAAAAAAAAAAATTTACAAGAACAGAGGTAATTATAAGAAATTGTTTGCATTTTTATTTTCAAACCTAATTTGTTTAAAAATAATATAGCTTTTAAATATTAAATGCAATACTAAAGACATACTTTTAGAAAACATTGAAGAGATTTAGAACAGAAGGAGTTGAACATTTGTGTGATGTCTTCAGTGATTTGTCTTACTTAAAGAATGTAGCTGGTATTAGTACTTCAATCATCCTTTGCTGAAGTCCAAGTGATGTTATTGTATTGAGTGTGAGGTCGATTTATCCCATATTTACCTGGAAAGCTATCCATGAAAGGCAAGTTTAAAACATCTTAAGACACTATTTCTATATTGTATGTGTAATTATAAAGTAAAACACTTTGTATTATTAATTAACAAATAGAAAATACTGGCTTATAGCTGTCAAACCAAGTTTCAGTCTTCAGTCAAAATCCCAGCTGCCAGCACATAATCCTTCTCGAAATGGAGTTATCAGATTTATACATCATTGTTGGGATTTGGGTGGATCAATTTTTTTCTCAGCTCTCTGAATTTAGAGGTCTTACCCTTCACCAAATATGTACCTGGTGAATTTATTAGAATCCTGAAGTAAATTGGAGTTGCTCACTAAACTGTCAAGTGCTTATGAACAAGTACAAAAATTTGTGTCTCCAAGGCCTAGACTGTGTCTGGTACTTCAAAAATTCCTGTTAGTTGCTGTTGGCTTGGATCCTTCAAGAGAGTGGTTATCAAGGACATTTAAGAATGCTGTGGGAATATGTGGTTTGAAACGGCACAGTTAAAATAATATGTAACAAAATATGGCAATATATAATAAAGCATAATATGGAGTGATTCTCTACTTGGGAACTCTCCTCAATAGGACACACTTAGTGGTGGTATGCCAGCAAGTGTTTAACAACCAGCTCCCCTGCTTACCTCTTCTCTCAGGCTGCCTATTTTCATGCTCAGGGTCATGACCTGCTGATTATTTAGATAAAAATTGGGTATATGGTTATATATATATATATATATATATATATATATATATATATATATATATATTTATATATTTATATATTTATATATATATATAAATCTATCTATCTATCTATCTATCTATATATAATTAAGAGTATAACCAAATATAGATATCAACATGAATGTGTATTCACATGCCATTCATGCATGCTTACATGTAAGCTGAGCTCTCTTGAATTATTTTAAATAATTTATATGAATTTTATACTAATCTCTAAAGTATAATCACATGAAATTAATATTCCAAAAATACTTTCAAGGACTTTAAACATACAGGACAAGGTTTACCAGGGAGAATTTACTCAATGAAATTAAGAAACTTCATCCACTTTCCATAAATAAATATCATTGTGGTGACAGAAAAGTAAATTTGTATCCATGCTGAATAATACATCTTTAGGAAATCTGTCTTTTAGTAAAATGTCAGGCACTTTATTTAAAATGAGCACAGTCTATGAGGTGGTAATTTTAGAGAAATGGTGAACAATTTCTTGAAAGATGAATTGATCAGATTTTGTTCTCCCTAAAGCTTCCTTCTCCTCCTTAGCCCTTAGCGGCATAGACTTCTTCTGCCCTTAGGGAAGAATATTAAGATGGCTACAGAATGCGCTTTCCCAGGAATGGCTGCTGTAATAGGTGAATGCTCAGGGTTAGTGCCTCTCAGTGTATGTGCAGGAGGACTGAATCATCGCTGTTATAAGGTAACTATTTTGCCTCACTTTGTTTCAGACCATGCCCTGAATCTGTTTCCTTTTAATCCGCGGAGGCTAGCAACTGAGGAACCACTGCGGCATCAGATAATTTTGCTCAGTCTGTGTTGAGAAGGGGCAAAGGGTAATAGTAACTAATGGTGCATTTAGTATCTCTAAACAAAAGGAAAATAGAGCTGAATATTTAATCTAACTCCCAATCCATTTCAGATAAAGCTATTTAACTCGTGTGTGTGTGTGTGTGTGTGTGTGTGTGTGTGTGTGTGTGTACACCCCTGTGTGTATTTGTAGGCATTTAAAGAAAAAAACAAAAAGCTACAAACTTCTTAAAACAAATATCTCACAACAAGTACCCCTGCTTCCCTACTTGTGTACCTGGTTTCCCCACCTTACACACTATAGACCCATGAACATTTTCCCTGCCTGCTGCTTCAAGTGGAAAATTAAACTCATACATTTTCTCCCTATTGCTACCAAGACAGTAATACCTTTGGTCTTAAAAAAAAAATCCCAGAGGATGTACTGGAAATATTACTTTGGTAACTTTAAACAGTCCTCAGCATGCACATTTTTGAAAGGAAGCAGTTTGGAATAACACAATTTGTCTCATCGACAAAGGAGTGGGTGACTTTTCTTAGTCTTCTCTTTATGACTTTATTTAACCAAATTAACAAACTGTCACCACTATAAATCATTCATGATGGTTTCATAAAACGTGTTTATATTTTATATAAATAGATTGGATGCATTATAAGTAATATGCAAACACATAATTTATTCATGTATATTTTATGTTTATGAATATATATTATAATACATATTTATATTTTCATTCATTCCGCAAATATATCACATCTATAAGCTATGAGACCTGGTAATAGGAAGGTTTCCCAGAGGACCCATCACACAATCTGATACACAGAGAGATGTGTAAAGGAACAACACAGGGCATTGTGAAGTGTGCTGGCAGAGAGGATCTAAAAGTATTTGAGAATGTCAGAGGAATGATGGTCAGAGAAGACATCACACATAAGGTGATGTCAGAACTGAGGTTTTAAAGCATAGCTAGTAGAACTCCATGTGGTCAAGTACAGAAACCCTGGGACATGCATGGCACATTCAGAAACTATAATTAGTCATCTCTCATTGGACTCTGGGATGAGAAAGACAGGAGGACAATCTGGAAAGAGATCATATTAAGTCCAAAACTGATCTGCAGTTTGGATGTAATACTGTGGTCATTGGAGAATAAGAAAATGTTTTTAATGAGGAAATTTCTGTCCTTAAAGTTTTTATTTTAGAAAGATGTTTTGACACACAGAAGCAAGATTCTAAGGGCAGAAAGAGTAGTTAAGCTATTTTGATGTAGATAGAATTAATGGATGTGTAAAAAGAGTCTAGTGCAAGAGGTAAAAATACTGAAGATTATGAAGAAGTTGTGAGATTACAGCAGATGTCTGATTTCTTTCACTGGCAAGTAGAAATTAAAAACACTCAGTATACACACACACAATATGCCAAAGAAAAAAATGAAGAAATTTGAAAATTTGAGCAACAAATTGATTCTTGGTTCATTTTTTTCCTCTAAACAATACAGCTTTTTGTTCTAAAGGTTGATTCAATCATATAACAAGTATTTATCATAAATTGTCTATGTGCACAGGTCTGTTGTTGGTGTTGGGATTTAGAAACTTAGAAACAGAATTCCTGGCCAGTATGGTGTTTGCATCCTAGTATGATGTCATTGACATTGTTTCATATTAAGTATAAAAGATAAACCAGTGGAGGACATTTAATTTAGAAGGTTTTGCTCTACAATAACAAATAAGACATACTTGGGAATTTTCCCCAAAGAGAAGTGATTTCTTGGTAATTATAGAATAAAAAAAATACCCTTAAATTCACTGTTTCACAGAAAAGGCCTGGGAAACAAAATACATAAAAGTGAGACAAAATAAAAGCACAAATGATGTCATATTATTATTATTATTATTATTATTATTATTTAAAAATTTTTTATTGGGGAATATGGGGGGACAGTGTGTTTTTTCCAAGGCCCATCAGCTCCAAGTCGTTGTCCTTCAATCTAGTTGTGGAGGGTGCAGCTCACTGGCCCATGTGGGAATCGAACCGGCAACCCTGTTGCCAAGAGCATGCACTCTAACCAACTGAGCCATCCGGCCACCCTATAATATTATTTTATAACTAAAAATTTCTTTGGAAATTTTAATTCTTAGTAAAGGCAATTGTACAGAAAATGGTACTAGACTTTTTTTTTTTTCCCCCAACCCAGGTTGAAAGTCATCCAGAAAATAAATCACCTGAATTCAGTGGTTCTAGTGTAAATATTCTGATTAGGGACAACTACATTAAAAACATGCATCAAAATTCTAATCTTCCTGGACTACATGAATTAAATATGAATGAAACTATGTGCATATATATATATAGTTTTGATATAGCAATATATGCACATTTAGATGCATATAATTTTTGTTTCCTGATCCTTGCTTTCTGTCAATTTTTCTTTGAACTACATCCAAACAAAAGAACAAAATCATTTTTACAGACCTTGGGCCAGTAACCCAGGTGAAAAGAAAAATGAAATAAACTTCTGGAAGAATGCAAGCTTTCTCATCATTCTTTGCCAAGCTTTGAGGCATTTATAAAAAATGCTTTACTTTTTGAGAAAAAACAAAACAAAAACAAACATCCAAATTACTCAGTTGAGAAAACACAATTGGGAAACTGGACTTTGGGGAGACTGACACCCAGAGGTCTTTCAAATCATTATACATGACATGTCTAGATGCTAAGAAATTGCAAGGAAATTTTAAGAAGTGTATAGAATTCCCAATGGTGCCATTTATTTCTCGATTGTTTTCACTGGTGAAATATATCTTTTCAAACCTTGTAGCTAAGTGAGATTTTTTTTATTTTTTATTTTTACAACAAGCTGTCAATGAGTACTTTTGTAGACATACCAAATGGCTTATATATCTCAACTTGTTTACTCTACCGCCTGAATTATTGAACCTTTAATAATTAATGGATTTGTTCATTGTTCTCTACTCATTCTCTCGTCTTCTATCCAACATGTCCAAGGCTTGCCCCCATTCTGTGGAAGAATATTTACTTGTCTGCCATTTCGGTTTCTATGTTTCCAGATGAGTTAGCTGACAATACATAATCTAGGAGGATTTACTCATGTTGAAATGGGGTAAACCCTGAGCAGAGCTGCCAGGGGACCAGATGGTGTAGGCTAATAAGATATCAGGATAGCAGAGTTTATAAAATACTTAGGTTAAAAAAAATCTTGGAATAGTATGTTGTATACATTTTGCACATATTCACTAAAGAAAAGAAAACATTATGTAATTGATACACAGGCAAATGTTTCAGAACACAGACACAATGTAGAGCGGAGGTCGCACTTAAAAATAATAAGGATCCCATCCATCTATTCTTATCCAGCTTTCTCCTCAGTCTCTCCTGGTTCCAATGTTGCTTAAATAAGTTTTCCTCAACTGAGTTTCAAAGTAAAACATGAAAAATGAGCACAGACGTTTTGTGCGCCATTGAATAGATTTTCAGATTAGTTTTGGTTGAATGCTTTTTAACATGAATGCTATATTTAGGTGCGCAGTACAAAAAGGTCATTCCATAAATACTGTCAGATACAGTGATTTCTGTAACTTTTAGAGAATTCAGTATTCTTAATTCTGTCTGGCAATTCTACTGTTAGACAAAAGGAAATTATACCCTTTTCATTATATCTTTAAGAATCTAAAATTCACCACAGTCATATTTTGTTCTATTTTATTTAAGGCCTGCATTGTTTAAATGTAACTATTCATTATAATTTTAGTTAGCATTTATTTAGAATCTCATGCATATTTTTTATACTCATGCAATGTTCATAATAATGAGTGATAAGAAACCTACGTTGGGATCAAAGTGTTATCATGTAAAAAAAATTGGTTTAAGAGCAACAAAAGATACAGTAGTGACAACATGAGCTTTGAAATAAATTTTATAAGGATCAATCAAACTAGAATAAAGTTAGCAAGAGTATTTGAATGAAAATAAAAGATAGCATTTGAGTTTCATAAAAGGAGTTATGAGACCAAGATGTCACCATGTCACTTAAATCTTTTGTCTGAGATAGCTTTCCCTGTGATTCTGGAGAGGATGAAACATCACAAAGGCAAAAAGTTGAAGGGCTTTTTAAGCCCAAGGACAAAAAACGAGCAAGCTCCTTGAATCTACAAGAAAAGAACTATAGAATGTGTGGCCAATATTGAATTGGTTATTTGGAACTAGACTGCAGTAAATCCATCTACCTATGTCCCTTTCAAGTTTTAGTGAATTATCTTCTCAACTGGATAAATGACTAGTCATTGACATTAGCTGCTTTGGGATAGGCGATGTTTGTTATTTACGTATGTGTTCTCCTTAGTGTTTCACAAAATACTTTACAGTTAGTAAGTAGTCAATGAATTTCTGTTTATTCAAATTATGAATCAAAACATTTGTTCTATTATTAAATGCTGATCAAATCACATGCAAATTTTTATTTTGTTCAATAAATCCACACTTGTGATAGTGACCAGTGAACCCTTAACTGTTCATAAGTGAGAGTTTTTAGAATGTATCTCTCTGTGAATGTGTGTGTGTGCGTGTGTGTACAAAAATATATAAATACACAATTTTCTTACTATTTATTTGTTATTTATAGAAATTTCGAATATTTAAAATGATATTCTCACAACACTTTATTTCAGGAAATTATTTTAAGGAGCTAGATAAAATGCTTTAAAAACATTTAGTATTCCCTTTAAGTAAAAAAGTTAAGGTTGATAACAATGAAAGCACAACCAGTCAATGACAATGACAGATATCCTGATTTACAGTATTGATAATTTCACCAAAATTTAAACCTATGTGATTCTTTCAAATAATTGAGGAATTAATACTTTACCTCCTCTTTCTAACACTCACCTTATCTACTTCTCCTGAGAATCTGAATTAGTCTGATTCTTTTTTTCCATCATATACATTATAAATATTCGTGCTGAAATGAGAACTATTAAAACAAAGCATGAATTATTCACTGCTGCCCAGAGCTGCATGAACTCATGGAATATTTCTAGTTCACCAAAATTTTGAACAACTACCTGAGATCAGTTAAGCATTTATAATGCATGATTCTATAAATACAAATCTACCTGTAAAAAACAGTATGATTGCATCTACATCAGAAAAAAGTATTTTTTTTCTCTCTGGGGGTTAAGGATAAAATGGTGATTTCTGGACACAACTCTTCTGGAAGGGAAACAAGGTACTTGTTCCTGGGACATTGCCCTCACATCTATGATGCTTCACAGCAATTGTGAAAGGTAGATATTATGTGCCATGCTGACATTTTGAAGGAACTAGTGTCACATCACAAAATGGTAGGGAAATACTAGTGGGCAGGGGTAGAGAGCTTTGCAAAACACAATTAAGGGCACTAAGTTGTGACTGTGTTAGAAATCTGCTCTTTCCTTTAGAGTTAGTGTGGCACAATGGAAAGAACACAGATCTAAAGCAGAGTCATTTATGTAATTTTGTACAAATTAATAAATGTCTCCAAATTCTCAATTTCATCTGTAATATACCTACATCCTAGGAATGATGGGCTTATTAAATGAATTAATGAATATTAATCACTTAATATAGTTCCTGGTGAGCCAGTGTGAATTTAAGGAATCAGACATTTAGATTCAAATCATCAGTCTGCTTCTTATGCATTTGGTAATTTAGGGAAAGTCACTTAATCTCTCTCAACTCCAGTTTCCTCAGCTGTGAAATGGGGTTAATAATAGCATCACCTAATATGGTGTTTTGTGGTGTGGATTAAAGGGAGAGAGAGAGAGAGAGAGAGAGAGAGAGAGAGAGAGAGAGAGAGAGAGAGAGAGAGAGAACCACAATGAGTAGCATACCATAACACTCAACTCAGGTTAGCTTTTATTCCATAATCATTGTTAGTAGGTTATTTTCATTCCTATGATTTATTTGATAATGATGAGATAAAATGACTGGATTGGCAGCTAATATTTAAGTTTTAGGAGGAAAAAAGTAAGTCTTTTTTTCTGATAAGTTAATGATGAGTATTGGCGGGATACAAAATTAATATTTAGGATGAATACTTGAAATTTCACATTAAAATTATGTTTAAGTAGTAGTAATTTTGGATTATTGAGTAATTACCCAAATATATGCCTTAGACCTTGAAAGGCAATAACAAAAATGGAGACTGTTTTAGAACTTTTTATAGGATTTATGGTATAAAAAGAGCTTATGACAAATGGCATTCATTACTAGTTAATCTTAATTTTACTAAACAAATTTTACTTAACTAATCCTTAGTTAATCTTAATTTTACTAAAAAAAATAAAAACAAAAGAAAAATTTTAGCTATAGCACTTTTGTGGCAGTTTTACCAAATTAACTATAGGTATGCATTCAGAAGAGTGAGACATAAAATCCAATTTACTTATTAATTGATTCTACAACTATTTATTGAGTAGCTACTTTGTGTTAGATATTTTTCTAAATTCTGTGCATACAGCACTAAGCAAAATAAACAAAAATCTTTGCCCTGAGAGATTTTTCTTGAAGGAAAACATAAATAAACACAGTGTAGGGTAGATAGATTTTTAAGTGATTAGGAGACAACATAACAAGGATGGTTGATAGGACATGACATAGCAAGGTGGGGGAGCAAAATTTAGGTAGGGATTCTGGAAAAACTTGAGAAGGTGGTGACGTTTGAACAGAGACCTGGAGGAAGTAAGGGAGGGAAAATGTGAATCTCAGGGAGTGCTCCAAGAAGAGAGAGCTGCAAATGCTAAACCTTCAGGGACTGTGGACCTGATTTGTTGGGATGATGATGATTTCTGAAGTATATATGTAGGTCTGCA
Organism: Rhinolophus sinicus; assembly: GCF_057876585.1. NCBI lineage: Eukaryota > Metazoa > Chordata > Mammalia > Chiroptera > Rhinolophidae > Rhinolophus > Rhinolophus sinicus. The sequence goes on from NC_142517.1 coordinate 87,897,564, forward strand.
GCCTTGTAAGAGGCGTCCCCAAGCTGCCCATCTTTGCTATCATTCTAGCTCAGTGGATAGCTGTTCACTGGTCCTGGAAGCTTTAGTTTGGATTTTACAGTAAGCCGGGAAAAGGTGACCTGCCAAGCAAGACCTGAGCTCACACAGGGACACTTCCTTTCCTTCAGCACACCCCCGGGATTTCTGGATTTTTGTTGTTGTTGTTGTTGTTTAATTTCCCTGTAAGCGCCCAGAAGTCCTACTATCAAAAATAGATGAGGCACCGTGTTCATGAGATTCCATATTGCTTGTAGAATCCTCCTTTTCACATGTAGAGAGCGCTTCCTTTTTATGGGAGAGAAGCAAAGAAAAGAAATAGAAATAGCTGTCAAGGGAGTGAGATTGTTTGAAGGCTGTTTCTTCTTGTTATTAATGTAGTGATATAAGGATTATTCAGTATAATCTTATGTAGCCTTATCATAAAGAAGAAAGAGAGAGATGGACATTTTATCATATATAGAGTAAAATAGCTCACAACAATACACAGCTATAGAGAATTGTTATCAGTGCTGGGGGCTGCATTATAGGTAAAATGCCTTATTAAGAAGAGCTTTTGATGTTATTATAATTAGTATCCTATTTAATATGTTCCAAAATTCCCACTCTTTACCAAATATACTAAATTATCTGCATAATACAGAATTTTCAAATATGTTTCTTTAAATAATAATAATAATAAAGTCCAAGCTGAAAAACCATGTTTGGTTAAAAGATTTAAAAGGCTAGAAATAAAATAAAAACTTTTGTGCCTATCTCTGGGTGGTGAGATTAGCAATGATTTTGTTCCTCTGTGCTTTTGGCTTGTCAAATTTCTCCATAACGTGTATTTTTAAAAAGTGTAAAAACAAATAATTCAGAAAAGCTTTAAGTCAGAAATACGAATGCTTAAGCAAGGTTAAAATATGAGAAAGAAAAAAGAAAGCCTGCTGCATTATTCTAGTCCAGATGGCATTCAGCTTGTGTTTTCTGTGCATAGCCTTTGAAAGATACGACTTTTAGCATAAAATAGTGATAATGATAATTGTAATAACAACAGCAATCACACGTCAGTCCCACCTGACTCCAGCTGGGTTACTTGAAAGTGAATGAAAGCCATGCCTGGCTTGTGCAATTTAAGTGACCAGTTCAGGAACCACTGTTACCACCGCAACAAGCAGATGTCACTGCAGACTGTGTGAAAATGTCAGCGAAAATGAAGCAAATCCAAGTAGTAGTAGAAATGAAATCTTACCCCTTAAAATGTGTTCTTTCCCACCCCGACGATGGTCAATTTGAAGACTCTTTTGTTCATTTGCAGCATTTACTCTGGTTGGAACTCGAGATCTGAAAATATTTTCGTTTATCTCGACCTGGTATCACAGCTCTGCCTCTCAGACTCATTAGGCTCTCATTAGGGGTCTCACCGAAAGGCAGTGAATGCAGAGTCTGTAAAAGGAGCTTGAAATCCGCTTAGGTGCTGAGGGGTCGGCAGAAGGAGAGGGTGGGAGTGGGGCAAGGGACGGGAGGATGTTATTAAGTTGTGAAACTAAGTATGAGACATCATTTTTCTGGATAGATAGGTAGAGTAGTGCATGTGCTGATTTCAGCTCTGCAGAAATAAAGTACTTTTAGTCCAATCCAGTTTTCACCACCACTACAAAGAAGCCTTCTAAGAACTTTTTCATTAAAAAGTAAAAGCCAAGCATCTCTGAGCTTAAGCTTGGAATTTGAGAGTGCAATTCTCTAACATCAGGCACTTCATAACAGGGGAGTGGATTCTCTTTCTGGGACTAGTTATCTATCCACTCAGGGTGGAGAGTATTTAAGTTTCCATAGAGAAATACTACTACCTGGAAACAGAATCCTATTTATTTCTTCAAGTAAAATGAGCTTAATAAAATATCCTTATGATACAAATCCTTTAAATTACAATTTTAAAATTAAAACCAACCAATAATGTATGTATCATTGATGTTAGTTTATTTATCAATAATTAATTCAATCTTTAAAACTATAGTTTAGGCATAATTGTAATTGTGATATCTGCATGTTCATGTTCCATATCTCTCAATTTATGATATTATGATAATTCCAATCAAGTTTTGACGGCACTAAAAGTGTCATAAACCACAATTGTAAAGTGAAAGTGAAATGAAACCCAAGGACACGTGAATTAAAAAACTATAGTAAACTGAGGCAATTTTAGAGTACATAAATGGTGGGTAATTAGAAATCTGAAAGTAAGTGATTAATTTCTTTGCCATAAAATTACTTTTTCAGAATTTCCCAAAAAATAGATTAATTATCAATGCAATTTGTGTAAAAGCAATTCTCTCACAGAATACTTCAGAACAGTAGAGCTAGAGAGAAAAAACAGTGCAAAGCCCTGGACTTGGACTATCAGTCTCTTATGCCCAATTTAGGTTCTTAGGCCAGTCATCTAACCTCTCAGCATCCTCATTTGCAGAATGTAGCACAGGGCCCCTTGGGACAGAATCTCTGATCATAGGTGCACAGGCAATTTGCTAACTGTTGACACTTTAAAAATGTGAGGTACAAATTACCATATGTCAAGTCTTCACCCCACTTTAGAAGAGAATAAATCTGTGTCTTAGCAGCTATGTATTGGGTCAGAGAATGTACGACTTGGCCTACTTGAGGTCATTGAGTGCTTCCTCGAATTCTGTGAAATTCAATGAAGAAGATAGGTGTGCCCTTTGTGTCATCTCTCAAGGCTGGAGCAGCCTTCTCTTACTAGTATCTGAATTGCCTGCCTGTAAAGAAAAGAAATGAGGGAGGGAGGGAGGGAAGGAGGGAGGGAGGGAAGGAAAGAGGGAGGGAGGAAAGAAGAAAGGGAGGAAGGGAGAGAGAGCCAGAGAGAGAGAGAGAGAGAGAGAGAGAGAGAGAGAGAGAGAGAGAGAGAAGGCCAGGGTTTTCTATTTATAGCAACTACAAAAGTCTGGTTTTATAATTAAGGGCTCTGACTGGTTTAGGTTCACTAAAACAAAGAATCTGAGTTGGGAGGAAGGAATGACTTCTTGTAATTAGGAAATCTATTCCGCAGAAAGGAGGGCAAAATGGGAATAAATATTTCTAATTCCTCAGTATTTTCATCCTCCTTATCTCTTTCACCTTATAAATTAGCAGATTTGCATACATAAAATATACCTCAAAAAAACTCCATAAAAGCGTGGTTTAAAAATATGCAGCTAATTATATGAGAATGTTCATTTCTTTTCCCTATAAGGCAAATGAATATTTATCAAGTTAAATTCCAAGATACTTATTATCTTGTGTGCATTTTGAATATAATTACATTGCAAGGCGATTGTTCTGATGGGTGTAGGCAGAGATTAAAAGATTTGCATGCACTTTTTAAAAATGCAAAATAATCATAGTTTTTTGTATCATTAACAAAATAGCTCAACCCTTCTCTTCAGCTGAAAAATAAGTGGGCATTAAAACATAGCACTTCTAAAGCTATTACACAATGAATGAAAATGTCCAAATAAAAACTAGATTGCAATTATTATTTGTAACCTAAACTTATAAACTAGAAAAAAATGCCTGAGATATTTATAGGAAGTATTTAACCTGTTATTTTAAAGCTCATATTTAAAAATAACTGCCCTTAAATTATTACACTTATGTATAATCTAGATAAGTAATACCAAAGTAGCAAATAAGTCACAATCATCTTTAAATTAACAAAATTTAATTATGCCAAGGCAAATAAATCAAGATTTCATATAACTTTAGTAACTATAGAAGGTTGTTTTCTGATACTGTATTTATAATAAACAGCATCAAAATGAAGTTATTCACATGCGTGTCTTATTTATATCTAAGCTTGTAGATAATATGGATAATGTAGTATAGTTCTTTTATTGATCCCAAACAATCAAAATGTTTTACAGCTAATTGGTATCTAATAAATATGCTAGCTATAGGGGAAAAAATAGGATAGAACATTTGAAAAATTATAACACAAATTACGTAGAAGAGTAGATTTAATCATACTGCCGAACAAATAGCTCATCTATTATGTATGCCTTGTGACATATAAAATCTACCTTTTCTTCAAGTTTGCTCTTGCGTGTACCTGCCTGCTGTAACAAATATTGTTAATGTCTTTCCAGATTAAACATGGGACCTAAACGATAACAAAAACTGCTCCACTTCAAGCACACTGATCCTATTTTCATGTTTGCCCAAAACAATTTGATAATTCTAAGGAGCAAAACTAAAATATTGGGTGGTGATATTGGGCAAGAAGTCATACAGCAACTGCCACTTAAATAGTGGAACATTCAAAGCCTTAAAAAAGACTGAATAAATTTCAACTGAGATTAACTCTGGAGAACTTTATGGCCAAATAGGAACAGAAACACATTACTGCTTAGAAACGAGTTATGCATTTTTATAAAAAAAAAATACTATATGTACATGTAGTTTGGTTTGAACTCAGGGAAAAGAAAACAATCTCTTGGACTCTAAAGCCCTTTTATGAAATTTCTAATTAATTTTGATAAATCCCTTTTAATATGGTAAGGAGTTCCACTTGGGCTTATCAATTTAAGAGTTATACTTGCACTCTGTGGACTAGAATATGCCCTAAGCTAGTTATGCATAACACCTGCTAAAGTTAATAGATGTTCCACATGAATAGCTGATTTTGACAGAAAGTCATGTAAAATTAACTAATAATGAAATTTGGCTGACAATATCTTTAATTTTTCATTTAAAGAGTATTTATTACCTTGCATGGCCTCCTTAAATAATTAACTATTTTTGATGTGCACTCACCATATTTCAGATGTGTCATCGTTTTTTTCTCTGATGCTATTTAATCATGCAAAGAAAATATTTTTAAAGTTTTATCTCCTAATATTCATTACAAATGATCTAGTAACATACTAATACACACATAGAGTTTGTGTTTAAGAAAAACTGTAAATAGACAATATATTATTTTTGAAAATTCCTATAGAATCTGACAGACAGAACGATCTGCCCTCTTTAAAAGAAATGTCTTTATTGATTTAATGATGAAAGTACTAAGATTTTTAAAACTGTTATTCTTGTTAAAAAATTGATACACAGAATGGCAGAGATTCATACTCTTCATTAATTTAGTCTATCTCTCCTCATGCTATTTGCCTTTTCTGCATTCGTATTCTCACCCACATGTTTTGTTTCTCTTGGAGGATCCTTTCCTCAATTCCTGTCACACGGAATCTTTAGAGTTTACATCCCGCCTTACATTCTTTTCATTAAATCATTACCTTACTTGTTATATGTACTTCTCTCATCATAAACTAAGATTATATACCATATTTGGATGCCTTGTTTTTTTATTCACACTGCAAGCTCTGGAAGGACCAGATGAGATTTTACATTTAGGATTCCTAGGCTCTTATGCTGTGGCTTGTACATGCTCAGCACATGTCTAGAGAAGGCATAATGAAAAGTGATATTTTTATATTTATGCAAAATGAATATGAAACCCAGAGAATATATCAGTGTGATAGACTTGGCTATGGTGTCAATACCAACCACCACTTTCTTATATAATTCCTATAGGATGGAGAATACTACCAGGGATATTTATACTGTATCATTAACTTCCTGAAAAACAAAACTAGCTATTGAGAGATATATTTTATGTTATTTCTACTACTAAAGCCCAATGATTTCGAATGGAAATTTAGCAAATATTACTCATTTTGTACACTTAGTAGCCATACTTGTGTAATTTTATTTTACATCATCAGTGTTTAGTTTTTATAATATGCTATTCAACACATTAAAGGCTAGAAAGAAATAAGAGTTATAATTATTTTCACAGGGAATTCTAACTTTCTTAGTAAGAAAGAAAAATTAACATCAGAGAAAATATAATTATTTGAGGCACAAAGACAATGAAGAATTGTTCATGAGTTTACAAGCAGTTTAGGGGAATGATGTTATTTGCTAGGACAAAAATGAAGAAGATTTTTTAAAAGCATATTTGATTTCAGATGCAGATGAGGGTTCTGAATAAAGATATCCTGGGCAGATGTTACATATCCTCTGAAGAGAGGATCACAGTATTGGGGATAGAAATCGGAGAGTCATCAGCATATTGGTGGTAGTTAAGTCCACTTGAGTATACACACTACCAGAATGAATGTAATTGAAGAAGATTAGAGAGTCAAGCACTGAAAGTTCTAGAACACCCACTTGCAACAATCAAGACAGGATTTAAGAAAAATAAATCTAAGCTAAGAGAACCAACAAAGGAGAGACACAGAAATTGATAGAGAATTTCAAAGAAATTGATGATGGATATTATCGTTTCATCAACACCCGTCTCCCACGTTTTCTGTGTGATCTCTTTAATTCTTATCCCTTCAACCACCACACATGTTATGCTCAACCCAGATCTCTCTGACTTCTGGGCAGGCATTTGCAGCCTCCTTCAGGAAATCTTGTTTGATGTCAAACTCCAGTGAAATTATTACCTGGGGCAAAGAGAGCTAGCTGTTTTTTGTTCCTTGGCAATAAAATATTCAAAATACTTTTGGGCATGTAACCAACAATAATAACGTTTATATCCCCCAGTCCTTCTTGCAGGATATTGTGGCTTGCAACTAAATATTGACCAATTAGATGGAAGTAGAAATTGTGTGCAACTTCTTGGAAATGTTTTTAAACAGCATACGCAAGCCTTACCCAACCTTATTATTATTTTTTTTCCAGCAAGAAGGAATGCATATTTTTATAGCTGGACCTGGAGCTAGATAAAATATACTAAAATATGAGATGGCTTTGAGAACTGAGGACATGCAAACAGGCAACTAGATTCAAAGGTCTTAGTTTCTGACACTGTGAAGAACTTAGCCAGGGATATATATATATATATAATTGGACTTTTTGTGAGACAAGCCCTTGTGTTATTTAAATCACTGCGATGTGGAGCCTTTTGTCACTACCCACCAAAAAAAATCATTGCAATTAATACAATATATCGATCAAATCGCTTTTCACTCTTATATTTCCTGTTTTTGTGAATGGTACTATCAGTAATCCAGGCATGCAAAACAGCCTTTTCTCTCTCCCTCACTCCTCATGACTTCAACACACACGCATTCTCTACTTCCATTGCCTTGGTCTTGCCGTTGTCATTTCTTGCCTGGATTATTCCATACATTTTTTTCAGTGAAAGTTTTCCTAGATAAATTATATATAGGAAATGTGTGTGTGTATATATATATATATATATATATACACACACACACACATATTTTAGTAAAAGTTTTCCTATATAAATTATATATATATACACACACATACATATATACATATATAATATATATATATATATATATTATATATATATAAACAAATATTTATACACGCACGTTTATGCAGTGGAAAGTTTGCGAATTTAATTGTCTGAACTTCGTGGCCGTGTGTGTATGTACATATACATATATATACATATTCATCCTATATACATATACATATATATTTATCAGTGATATTCTGATCACTATATGTTGAAATCATGACATCTAGACTGAGAATTTAAGAAATCCACATAGCTGTGTGTATGTAGGTCCTCATCTCAGTCATTTTAAACTGCTTAAACTAATCCTTATTCTTTCTCCAGATTTAAGGAGAATATAACCTTTTAATTTAGCTTGAACTTTTTCTTACCATCAAAAGCTAAGGTTACATATTTAGGGTTAGATAAAAGGTATGAGTGTCAAGTGATGTAGATGGTTCTCTTGTATGGCAAGAAATCTTTTTTGTTGCCGTCTTACTTTCACATTTCCATGCATGAATCCAACGTGTTCTTGAGGGCATACTGGTGTCAAGAGCCCTTCAAGATCCTTTTATTTAGCCTTTAATCTTTTCTCTGGATGGAAAGATTTGACTACTTTTAACTTAATAAGAATGTTGGATTTGGTTTACTTTATAGTTCTTCCAATTAGCTTTCTGAGTATTTTTTTTTTTTTTTTTGAGGCTTTAATCTTGTCTAAACTTGTGAGAACATAGAGAAAGGAAGAAAAAGAGCACTCTTACTTTAAAAATTGTATTACAATTAACTGTCAGTACACTTGACTTAAATCATCTCATACTTTATGTGGAACTTAAGTTTAATTATAAGATAGATATCATTGCTTCTAAATGAGCACCATTTTATTGAAGATTGGATAGAGTTTGAAATTTAAGGAAAGTTTTGTAATCATACCAAATGGGGGGAAAAGTTGTAATAGTCTTACTATCAAATACAGTATTTCTTCAATATTTCTTAACCCCCCAACACATACAAATTAATGCAGATTTAAGGCAATTCCATTGTATCTCAGGCCTCCGTGTAGATACATGAATGTGAACATATTATATATTCACTTTTAAGGAGTAAGAGTTAGAGTTTACATTTGGATCCTAAACTAGAGTACTCTGATGCCTAAGTCACCTGAGAGTTGCCAGTTATCTATGGCAACGTCATTGACTCTTTACAACTATCAACTTGTATAGTCCTCCACTGTGTTGGGAATAGCAAAGCAAATTTCACAATATCTTACAGAACTGGGTTGATATAGAAAAGGTTTATATTTTTATATATTTGCCCCCAGGGACATCAAAATACAGTTACTATGTGTTAGGACTTTAAGAAAACAACTACTATTTTTCTGGAGTTATGTTAACTCTTCCTTAAAATCTTTGTGATGGTAATATAAAAAATAAAACCCCAATTTAATTACCAGAAGCACTTAACCTACGGGAAGTAGCTCAAAAAAGTATATAAATTAATACAAATGACAGGCTCAGGAGCATCAGCAACAAGGTGGCAGTATCTGCTGTAAACTGGCCCCTTTATGAACATATATAAATACTTAGTAATTTACGAAGAAACTTAAATCAGCAATCAGATACTTTTTTTTTCCGAGAACATAAATAAAACTATACAGCTTTCAAAACAAAAAATGAAGCCAATATCAGTGAAGTGCTGATATCAGGGAGGCCGAATGGATGTGATGCTTGAGTCTAGGCCCTGATGGATCTAGCCCAAGACATGTATGTCCTAAACTTGGCAAATGGTTGCCAGGTCTTACAACCACACCCTAAGGAGCAGTGACACCAACGAAAAGTGACTTCTAAAGCTCTGCCTGTAGGCCAAGTGAACAAGGACATTTGACGTCTGTCATCGTCATGTGTGGGGGAAATAAATCACTGGTGAGAAATTGAAGTCTGGTTGTGTGTTATGCAGAGTTGCAGATTCCAAATTAATACTACAGTATGGTGCAGGAAACAGAGCCAAGAAATTATCATGAAACAAAACTGCTTACATCCCTAGGGATCTTGAATAAGTAAACAAAATCATCTGTCCAAACACTTCATAATCCAGGGACAACAGCACTCCCAGGGAAAACAGTCCCATTGAAGAAGAGTTAACAATATCGCTTAGGAAAGAAGATGACAAAAAACAACAACAAAAAAAAAAACCACTAAGAAATAAACAAAAACACAGAAGGAAAGGTGGTTACGGAAAATAGAAACATTAAGATTTGCTTCCACAGAATTGGAAATGATGAAACCATTTGAAAGACACTACAACGTGATATGTTTTAGATAATTCAAGAGATAATATAAGATATATGAACCAAAAAAAAAAAAAGAATTGGAGAATGTGTAATGAGAATAAATAGCTTTGAAAAAGAACTAAGCAGAAAGGTAAATTATATTGTAGAAATAAGGTGGTCATTGTAGTGAAAAACACAGTGATTTACAATGAAAAAGGAACTTGTGTTCGCAATGGCCATATCATCCAGAATGAAATGCAAGGAGATTAAAAAGTAGATTAAAAATATAATGAAGAAAGAAGAAAACAAGTTCTACTACCTGTTTATCAGAACGTCTAGGCAGAGATAAAGGAAGCAGGGAAGTAATATTTAAATACTTCAAGACATATACCTGGCTTCAGATGTAAGGAATACAGCCTGCTCCAAAAAAGTGTAAATAAGAATCAATTTATATCTAGTCACGTAAGGAAGAGCTTTGAATATAAAGGAGCACTCTTAAAAGTAACATTAGGGAAAATGATGGATTTTCTAAGATGGGATTGAAGTTTGACTTAAGGCAGACATCAACAACAACAAATGACAGAAGAAAATAGAATATCATCTTGTGAAAAAGAAAAATATGTGCCAATATACTACATGGCACATAATACAAAATCCTATTAATCATTCAAGAATTAAGATGAAATAAAGGCATTTTGAAAAAAACACACAGGATGATATAATTTGAATTTTTGGAGACTCCAAAGTGAGTTAATTGTTTTCATAATCAAGTAGTGTATATTTTCTCTATTTGATTATGAAACATTTGAGCTTAGAAATTGTTTCTTATTAATTTATACATTTTTAGAGTGCTCAATAGGTCTTGAATGAATAAATGAATGAATGAATGTTTCCAAAGTGAATAGACAGATATTATGGCAAAAGTATATGTTTAACAGTTATGAGGATGATTTTTTTGTATTTAATTATTTTTAATGGAATTATTTTTAATCCATTTCATCATTTCTCTTAACTTCTGGGCTTTATTTCTTGACTTTTAAAATTTGTTTCATTTTTAATTCACCTCAAAGTCTTAAATTCACTCAAATATCTCCCTTGGCTATATATCCATATTACAGTCAAGGTTTTGATCCAAAACATCACTTTTATCTCATGACACAATTTTTAAAACATTTAAAAAGAGTATTAAAACTTTCAGTGAAGAAATGTTGTGTGGTACACCCACAGTTTGATAAAAACATTGTATTCAACTTTGCTGGGTAAAATTTTGACCTGAAATTACTGCATGATCAATCTCATAGAATTGCTGTAAAGATGGGAAAGCTGTAACCTAGCCAGGTCTAATGTGTCACTGTATATCATAACTCTCCAGTGGCACACCTTTTTGCCCACTTCACAGAGATCCAGTGTCATAAACTCAAAATTCTGTAGGGGATAAACAGGTCCTGTATATGAATGAAGCAGGCTGGCTGTGAAATATACTCTCTCCACTTTTATTATTAGAGAAACACACTCTAACATTTTTCTTGAGACACAAAACTTCTTGGTCCATCCTTTGTCTCTCCACTCTTGAAGAGATATTTTTTTTTTATTTTTTTTTATGTGAAAAGAGTGAGATAAATGTGAAAAAAGTGATCACAAATAGCAACTGACACAAAACCACTGTTTTAGGAACAGTGGCAGTAGTAGGAACCCAGAGGAAGTACATGCCCCATCAAAGGAGGCAACCACTATTCAGCTCTAGTAGATTGAGAGAATTCCAGGAACAAAGGCACAGACCTACTAGTTATACAGAAAAGCAAAAGACCTGAAAGATAAGATTGATAGGATTCAACAAAACATGTTTTTTTGGCTTCTGGTTTGTGTTATCTTTCCTTTGGTCCTCAAATAAAGCTGTAGTAGTTATATTTCAATAATTTACCCCGGAGGAATATTGAGGCACTCTTGGGAGTATCCTATACTGGCCTGGGTGACATGATTTTACATTGCCGAATTCCAACCAGTCTCAGTTTCCTGGTTTCTGTACTCTGACAACTCTTGCCCAGGGTGTTTTGCGCCTTTCTCACTGTGGTAAGTCAGATTAATGGCCTGCTAAACATGTCCACATCTTAATCCCTGGAATCTGTGAATGTGCTACACTGCATAGAAAGAGGAATTAAGGGAGCAGATGGAATCAAGTTTGCTACTCAGGTGACCTTAAAATAGGAATATTATCTTGGATTTTCAGGATCAAATGTAATCACACTGTCCTTAAATGTGGAACAGTGAGAAAGAAGAGGTCGTGATGAGATGTGAGACTCAACTGACCATTGGTATCTTTGAGGATGGAATGATGTCATGACCTAAAGAATTGAGGCAAAATTTAGAAGGCAAGAAAATGAATTCTCTCTGAGTGCCTCCCTCCAGATATTTGATTCTTAGACTGGTGAGACTCATTTCAGACTTTCAACATCCAAAACTGTAAGATTAATTTGTGTTGTTTTAAGCCACTACATTTGTAGTAATTTATTATAGCAGCAATAGGAAATTGATACACTCACTGATATAAATTTGGTCTTCCAGTTACTGATTTATCCTGATGAATGACTTTTCCATGTATTCTATTTGCTAGTCTGCATTATTGAAAGTTGACTTGCCCAATTAGACATTCCTTTTTATCTACTTATGTGGTCCTAGATTGTGTGAGATAGTTTGGCGTTGAGTTTCACTTGGATTTTAACCTCACTTTTAGCATTTACCCTCTCTGAACTAGGGTTTCATAATCTATAAAATGGCTACCTCATAGGCTTACTGAAAAGATAAATTTAGATATTGTATGTAAAGCAAATACTTAGCACAGTGACTAATCATAGTGAGATATGAAAAATCTAGATAATATTGTTTTTGTTGCTATTTTATCCTTTTTTAAATTTTCACACTGCTGTAAGGTGATGTAGCTCCTTAGTTACTACTTTCCTATCTCATACTGGAATTCCACTGTGAATCTTTGATGCAGTCTTTACTTTGTTTAATGACATTCACATGCATCTTTTTCTTTCATACTGATTTCCATATACAGGCCATACCTTCTGTATTTACATGTCTTGTTTCTCCTCTGGTACTGGCAAACTGGCTCTATTCAGCAGTCACAGGAATCCCACATATGACACATTGACACTCACTGATATTAAAGATCAAAACATTAAAAGTGATGTCTTCAGGATGTAGAAATTCAAGTAGTCAGAATGATGCATAGTACAACTTAACCATGTATATATAATTTCAATAATTATATATATATATATATATATGAACCTAGATACTTTGCTTTCAAAATATCCAGTTCAAGTTCACTGTGGACCCAAGTTTTTGACAACCTTTAATATAATTTTTCATAGAATCTTTAAAAAGATATCCAGCATGAGAACTAAGACCAATGACTTCCTTTTTTTTTCTTTTTTTCCTGGTTTTCCTTCAAGAAAACACTGGAAGTAATAAGTAAGCAATAATAGAGTTTAACTCATGTTAACTCCTTTAATACTCCTCTCTTTTGCTGGGGAGAAACTAGATCACAGAGAGTTAAATACCTTGCACAAGGCTGAGATAGTAAATTACCAATCTAGGATTTAAACCAAGGTGTAAATTATGGAGCTTAAACTTTTAAATATCACATGATTCTAATAATAAATTCACAATATTTTTATCATAATTTGTTATGGACTGAATGTTTGCATCCCCTGCAAAATGTAAATGTTACAATACTAGCTCCGTCCCCCCATGTAATGATATTAGGAGATTCAGGAGGTAATTAGGTCATGAAGGTGGAGCCCTCATGAATGGGATGAGTGCCCTTACACAGAGAGCTATGAGACAGCTTGTGACTCTCTCTCTGCTCTATGCCATGTGAAAACACAATGAGAAGATGGCCATCTACAAACCAGGAAGTGGGCCCTCATCAGACACTGGGTCTGCCAGCACCTGATCTTATACTTCCCAGAACCCAGAACTTTAAAAAATAAGTGTTTGTTGTTTAAGCCAGTCTATGGTGATTTGTTAGAGCAGCCTAAACTAACTAAGACACAGGCATTAAAAGTGATTTCATCATGCTAGTTATTGAGGAGTATGGTTTTTATTTTCATGTTTTTAAAAATGAATCATCTCATCTAATTTTTCTTCCAAATAGTAACACAGAGGATCTGTATTATAGAAATATAGAAATACAGATGATCTATATTACAGAGTTGAAGAACGATAAACTATTATGAGTTTATTGAAGTAAATAAGTATAAATAAGAGAAAAGAGAATAATTAAGTCGACTACAAAAGCAGCACAACTACCTGATACAGTGGGCTCTTGGGATTTCATTAGTTTTATTGAACTATATTTAAAATGTCAGCCTAGTACCCATTAAGAAAGCTTAACAGTATAGATGACCAGAAAAGAAAACAAGAATCAAGGAGACATCACCACTAAGTGACATTTTCTAATGTTTTTACTAACTACATAGCAAAGTTTGAAAACTAACTTTCCTTGTCTCTTTGAATAAGGCAGCAACACAATTTTGACTACAGATATTTTGATCAATAGGATTTATTCATCAATGACTCATTTCAGCTCTTGATTTTCTAAATGTTTCATCATTCATCTTTTTTTGTTAAATTCAATAAGAAAATTGTTAAAATCCTAATTGAACAGATTCTATACAGACTTTCTAGTCCAATCATATATAAGGTAAAATGTATTTCCAAATATATATATATATATATATATATATATATAGTGTCTTGAGAATAACCCAGAACAGATATACATATATATATATATATATATATATATATATATATATATATATATGTGTGTGTGTGTGTGTGTGTGTGTGTGTAGACACACACATAAACACATATATTTTTAAAGATGACAGTCATCATGTTGAATTATGAAATTTTCCTAAGTACTTCTTCTAAAGAAGTAAAATTTACCTTTGGTGCAATATCAACACTGACTGACACATAATTTCCAGAACTGTTTCCATGAAAAGTGAATTTTGGGATGGTAACTATGAAACATGTCATTTTTTTGTCATATAAAATAATTACACACTGGATAATTACAAACTTTCAATAACAACTACAAAGTGGCTTTACCTTGGCAAATTCTATTTGAAAAGAGTAGGACATTTACAATGGATTTATTTAATACATCATTTTAAATGTTTTTTACCTATTAGCAGGCAATAGTTGTAAATGAACCTTTAGAAGAACAAGTAGCCCAAGTAATACATAATGCCTTTAGGAAGCTGAAGAAACAGAATATGTGTGGGAGATGCTTGGTTAATTTATGGGACACTTGCATTTCAAAGCCTTTCTTTAATCACCACAGGATGACACTACCTTTTGGGGAGCTATGACATTTCTTCCTTTAAAGAATAAAGATCAAGAAATAGAACTTGAGTACTAAAACACAAAACATTACTACTCAACAGGATTGAGATCAACCCTATCTATTGACATCATTAAATCAATTATGTTTCTACCAGGGCTTATAATGTTAACAAAGTTAGCACATTGAAAACAGCACAGACTTTGGAGTTAGATAGATCTGTTTAATCATGTCCTTGACACTTAATATGAGTATCAAGATAAGTTTCCCCATACAAAGTAATGCCTGGGATCTCATATGTACTGAAAAAAAATTACCCTTTTTACTGACAATAGAAAATTGTGGTGTAATACGTTCTTAAAGAAATGCACATAATCACAAGATGAGTGAGAGCAAATACAAAATGCATTTTTCATGAGAAATTTTATTATGTATTAGTTTAAAATGATTTTAAAGTATATTAAATATGTAATGTGTGCCTATCAGTGTAGTTAATAAAAAGCATAAAGTGCACACTTTATTTAACTGTGTCTTACAAGCCACCTTAAGTGGACAAGTGACAGTTAAGTGTCTACCTTGCAATTTTCCATGAGGCATTCTGAATGTAAGAGTTAGTCAGCTTTCTGAAGACATTCTGTCAGGAACTCTACTACTAGAAACATATCAGAACCAGGTTGATTGTCTCTTATTGATTATCTTAATATTCTTTGCATATGGTTTTAGGATTAAATATCATAATCTAGACAGAAAGAAAATGTATTTGGTTTGACTTTAAATCCTTCATTTATGAATAAAAAATTAAGACACATTTTCCTTTGAGGTATGCCACAGGCATTCTTAAATTATCTTGGTGGATATGACCACAATAAGTAGAATGGCTAGCAAAGAAGCAAATTTCACTAGAACAAAATAATAATATTGAAAATGTATCGGGACCAGTGTTGAAAACCTGGCAATGTGACATATTATCAAGAGATTTGCAGGCTAAAATGATGGGTTTATTTACATGGTGCTGTCAACTAGAGAAATACTGAGAAACTGTATTGCAGAGAACATGGTAAAAGGAATACTTGAATATTGATTCAGCTGTGGGGGTAAGTTTGAATTTGAAAAAAACTATTTTCCCCATGCATTCTATTATTAATTATGAATCCTACAAATAATTGCTACTCTTTGAAAGTAGACTTGCATTCTATCTTAAGCCAAGGGAGTTATTCTTCTTCTGAAAGCTATTCTTCCAGTGTGCATTGATGCATGTAAAAAAAAAAAAAAAGAACATATTGAGGGGGAAAAATCTTAAATTCTTAATACTGTTTTAAAAAGTCTACAAACAGAAAATTAATGCCAGGTATAAATGACTTTCATTTTATGGCTGTAAATTATCATTGTAAACAATTATCCTAACAACCTCAGATAATTCAGTTTCAAATAATATATATCCAGATAAGGCATCTACCCTGAATAACTTTTCTTTTTTTTTGACGTGGTTCTCCACACTCAAGTTATATTTAGATATTTAAAAGTGATAATAATTATGCTGATTATAATATTTCCAATTCATATTTGTATGAATGGCAGCCTATAAAAATGTACAATAGTTCAATTCAGGGGGAGAAAGGGACCTGGCAAGTGAAGTCTTGTGCTCAGATTACAGGAAATCTCCTGTCTTTACAAGAAGGCTACTAAGAGATTCTGCACATCAAAAATCCATGAATATCTATTTCTTACATGAAATGCTTCAAGCAGCTGCTTACTTTTTATCTGTAACTTTCCTTTCCAATGTTCTTTCATTTTTCTGATTACACTAGGGGAAATCCTTGATGAGGAGCCAGTGGTCTTTAACACCTGCTAATCTCCTTTTGAACAAGGAGAGTGTTTGCCAGGCAGGGCCATCTGCAGGCAACAGAAGGCTAGAGTGGCACCAGGGGGGCAGGATGCAGTGAGTATTCAAATCCGCATATCCTGAATCTTTGAATCAAGAGGGTTTCCTTCATTGAACACTTGAGTGGGGTCTCCTAGCAGCTAAGGAAGCCCTGGAGATATGTAATTAAAAGAGTCCATTATGCCCGAAACACAGTGAGACTGTAGCTACGCCTTATTCCCATAGAACTGAGCCAGCAACTTGTGCCCACTGCAGTGCTCGCGCTCATTCTCCAGGAAGTGCCCTGCTGCCCCTCCTCTGTCAGAAGGCAACTGTGAAGGGCTGTAGTATGTTTCCTTGCAGTGGAAAGCAGCTTATATATTGTTGAAAAAGATTTGGTGTGGAAGTCGGCACCTGGGCTCTCCTAGCATCCATGCCTGTCAAGCCTGGCTGAAAACTTAATGAAGTGTTTTGGGAGAGGACAGTCTAAATAGTTTTAGTACATGCCAATTCTTAGCCCACAGATGAAATAACAAAAACCCTTGCGCTGAATTGCACCCTGGAAATAATTTAGTCTACCCTTGTCTTTTTCTTGCGGGGGGCGGGGAGGATGGTGGTGGTCGGGGGAATGTAGCCAAAATCAGAAGTATTTAGCGGAAGTTCTCAGTCTTCTGTTTCCCAGACCTTCTACCTTGATGTTGTACTGAAATTCAATCAAAATAAGTATTTTTCTTGCATTGTATTCTGGACATCATGCTACTGTTTGGGGATATAATGAACTAGGAAGGTCTATGCTTTCATGGAACTTATAGGCTAGGGGTCAAAGACAAACAAGTTTTAAGTGTTACATGAGAGAAAGTTACCACGAAAACAAAGAATAAAATAAAAAGTGTGAATAACATAAATTAGCATCAAAATTAGGTTTTTATTACTAACACAGTTAAATTTTAAATTAAAAATATAGAACTGCTTGTAAAATGTATTTATGAGGATTTACTGAGGATTTTGATTACTGAGACGTATATCTTGAAAAAAGATAAAATTTCAACAAAATATTTTTCAACTGCAAATTCTTATGATTAAAGGTGCATGGGTTCATTAAAACGTGTAAATAAATACATTAATTCATACAAGTTTTCCTAGGGTAGTTAAAATACTTTCACAGCTTATAGGAACAAGTATTGTTCTGCTTTGGTTTATAAAATGTCTTCTATCTCATGTTTCTTTTGTGCAAAACATTTTACATTAAGCAAGGAATTTGTTTTCTGTGGATAGTAAATGTAATACTAAAATCATACCTTACAGACAAGTTGTATTATATAATAGGTGGATTAATATTAGTTAAGTTCAGAATCAATATATTCTGACATTATTGACTATTTTTTGAATAATAGTTCTTAAATATATGGGGACGGGGTGTGTCTCAAGACCATTTGAATATTAGAGTAAAGCTTAGAATAATAACTTTCATAAAACAATATATGCACTATTGTTTTTTCAAAGACTCCACATACTGATCAAGAGAAATCTATAATTATATAGTTTAGAGTTTTTCACTGACACTACTTTATTTTTATCAATATACCAAATTATAATATAAAAGGCAAGTTAGCAAACTTATAGGTGATGCCTTCTGGAGAGATTAAATAGAGTAAGATATCTTTGATCATCTAAAACAAAAGACTCAAAACAATAATACTGAATATATTAAAGTGAAATATATAAGAGTCCATATTTAAGTAAAAATAAAACAATAAGTGATTCCATTCGTTTTTCACTGTTTGTGTACACAACTTGAATTCCAATAGTATGGTTTCATGAGTACAAAAGAGAAACCAGAAACATTAAAGGGAGTGTGATAAGGATGATGGTATCTGGAAATAGTCACCTGAGCAAAAATTTACTGGCTCACAGATTTCTGGCTTAAAAAAGTGAAATTTAGGGGCACCCATCTCTTCAAATATCATAATACTCTATCTGTGTAGAGATCAAAATCAACAGCAGTTGGTATATTTTACCACTTGACTACAGGTTCATAAGAGCAAGCTCTGTAATTATTTATGCCTACAACAGTACTCCATAAATGTTTTGAGTAAATTAATATATATTATAGGGCGAAACTCCAAAATAAAGAGAAATGTTCAAATTATTAGCTGAGAGAGATTAGTGGGCTCACATCTCTGGAAGTACTTCTGTAGACACAAAATTATCATTTATTAGGAACTTGAAGAAAAAATTCTTGAGATGGGAATGAGATGAAGATAGATGATTTCTAAGCCCATACTCTGTTTGAGTGGTTTATAATTTCCTTATAAAGGGGGCATTGTTTGTTCTTCAGAAAGTATGATGGCTTGACACAGAAAAGTAAGGATTTATTTTTCATCTAATAATTAATATATTAAAAGAATGGTGGTAGTTGTATTTCTTGTACATTTATTAACTTGCCAGCACAACAGTTATTTAAATTAGAAAATCTTATCTTTTGATACAAAGTGGTGAAATACCATATTCTGTCTTTTGAATTTGGATTGCAAACCAAAACGAAGGCTACAAAATACATACAATTACAATTTCATCTTCAAATGAAGCCTCTCCAAGGATCTTAACTTTATAAAATCATAAGGAATCAACTCTATTGAATCTGGAGATTTCTGAGTACTAAAGAAGAGATTGAAAAATCAAACAAATAAAATCCACACAAGTGTTAAAATAATTGTTTCTTTTACTAGTGTGAATGTAACAAGATAGCAAGATAAGTTTATTTGATTTATTTTCTGGTATATATTAGAATTTTTCTCTTTCAGTTTTCAACATGCAATAAAAACACAATGCATGTTTTGATAGTGGAGATCAATAAAAAATGACTAGTATCAGGCTATTTGTAAACATGCATTATATATCAATTTTCAATCCATGCAAATGCATTATTTCATTAGGAAGCATGACTGGGTCCCGTAGTTTATCAAATTTGCATGTGGCATAATGAAATTTTACTGTAAATACTTCCAAGGAATGGTATTGATAAATTAAGGTGACAAAATGACTTCATGGGGATCAATTTTAAGGATAATAGAAAATTAAAGCAATGAAGAAAATATTAGAAGAGAGGAGTCATCTTTATATAAATTTAACATATTCCAAAGGCTGACAGTTAAACCAAATGGTGATGACAAATAGCTTATCTGACATTTTAAAATGCCATTTGTAAGTCTATACAAAGAATGATTTTTTTTAATGTTTTTAATTTAATGCAACCCAAAGAAAAGGGAGAGTCCATATATAATCTTATAACTAACACATGGGATGAAGATCACTAGTTATGCTACCGTATGCCTCTTTAAACTTTCTGGTTTCCCATTTTTAGTATTGGACTTATTCATGACAGACATTAGGAGCAATCATGTTATCTCTGCAATCTATATAACATAAAAGTTCATTAAAAAGTTCCTAAGATGTACTAAAGATTATCAGAAAAGTTTTGGCTACCATTTCTTTTCACGATAGCAGGTTGTAACTTGTGATATTTGTGATACACAAGTTACAAGTCTTTCAAGTCTCTTGAAACTCTTAGTGTTTTTTGGGGGGTGTTGTTATGTCAGCTGACTCCTTAGACAATCATAAAACTTTTATGTAAACTCCCAAAACTAAATGATTGTAGTGAGAAGTAAGAATAATGAAAAATATTTATTAAGCATCTGTTACATGCTTGGCAGTTAACCATATAAATAAAACAAAATAAATAAATACCTCAATCTTTTATTTGATAAATGTTTACTGGCTTAACAGTTTTCTCATCTTAATATGGATTCACAATCAGAAAGAAGTGTATTAGCTAATGAGTTGATACAAATTTCTGCTCTACTTTGCAATCATAGTCTTCAAAATGAATTAATACATAATACTTCTGGATAATTAACCAACCATTTATTTTAACATTTGATTTGCATAAAACTATTCATCAAATCTACTCTTACTTGGTAAACTAAAAATGTGAGTTTCAAACTTCTAAAGCTGATTCTTATTCATTAAAAGAACAGGCAGATAAAAAGATAAAAACCCAAAGACAATAGAGTACAGTGAAATATTATGGATTTTTTTCCCTTACTATCTCTATGCCATTTAAAAATGGATTGATATACAAAGGATTATATATCATAAAAATAAACTATGATAATTAAACAATGAATTCTGAAATAAAAAAAATAGCATGTAGTTTTCTTGGTGGATTATTTCTGAAGGAGTATGTAGTTTAAAATAAGAAACATATGTAGAGAAGTAAATTTTAAATTTTATGGACATTTGTGTCTTCTAAATATATATATATATATATTTATGTATATATACATATTATATATATATATACATATTATATATGTATGTGTATATATATATATATATATATATATATATATATATATATATATTATATATACATATTTTTTGCTGCCCAGCCATCCTTACCCACCCTTTATTATAAAAATATATACTCTTCCTGTCAAGATCATATTATTAACTCACAGAAAAATAACCCAAGCTCTTATATACATTTACAGCAATAATGTATAAAATATATGTCATATGTCCCAATGTATTTTAAAAGACATAACCATGGTCACAAACAAGAAAAACAATATTTATTTACGTAACAGGGAACAGTGAGTAGAAGCAGAAGTTGCAGACCTCCTGAAATTCAAAGTGGAAAGAAAACAAGGTTGCAAAGTGTCTCATCCCTAGCAAGGAGGAGAACCAGGTCACTGGGAAGCACTGGAGCCAGGGTGGGATCTGTCTATGAAAGGATGTCAAATACCTATAATTACTGCTTACGTGTACATCTAGCTTTGCGCTGCTCTTCAGGTAACAGCAAGAGTAGGGAAAGCCACGTACGGGCTATGACACTGGATCATAGACTCCATAGACTGAGAGCCCTGTAATATACCAATATAAGTGCAGATTTTGAAATGGAGAACCTCACTTGTCAGGTGGAGGGAAGCATAGACTTAGAGATATGAAGGGGATATTATGATGTGAGATTGGAAGGAGAATGAAGAGAAAGAAGGAAGAAGGAAAAGAATGAAAAGAAACTTTCTTTCAAGATGAGCTTGCAACCTAAATTTTACAACAGGCCAGGAAACTAACAATAGCCAACAAATTCAGTACATAAGTAGCTTCATTCTAATGAATTTGCTCCAATGAACAACCTGAAAAGGACACAAAACAGGTCACTCAAAAATAAGAAAATAATATCAACATTTTCAGGTATAGAGATAATTTACCACTTATAGATTCTAGAAATAAAATTAGTAAGATAACCTAAATCTAATAGTTTTACTCAGAGACAATGCAAGCTGAAATTTTGTCAAAATATACAGGAACATATGACTTAATTGATGATAATAAATTAAGAGATAATGTGTGAGAGTGAGTTCATAGAAAAATTAAAGAGTGATGAGATTCACATCTCTGAAGAAGGAGGGATTGATGTACTGTAACATTAGACCCAGGAATTCGTGAAGGTAAATGTATGATAAAATATTAAATGTAATTGATAACATAATAGAAATAAAATCTATCATTTCTAAATCAGTGAGAAAAAATCCAAGAGAAGTCCAGAAAGAAAATGATACAATAATAATGATGATGAATCATATTAGGAGATAGTCCAAATATATCAGTAATAACAAAAATCATAAGCAGA
Source organism: Rhinolophus sinicus (assembly GCF_057876585.1). NCBI lineage: Eukaryota > Metazoa > Chordata > Mammalia > Chiroptera > Rhinolophidae > Rhinolophus > Rhinolophus sinicus. Next base: position 87,920,072 of record NC_142517.1, read on the forward strand.
TTTTAAGTCACTTGTTAAAATACACAAACTATTAGAAATATATTTTTTTAATCTCAGCAATGTAATGCTGACTAATACACCTTAAACAAATATGCAATCAACTAACACAATGTAAAAATGAAAAATAATTTCACTAGGCAAATATTAGTCAATAGAAAGCTCTCACAGTGATAGTAATATCAATCAAAATCAAATTTAAGGTAAGAATCATAAAATTGTATGCAGCCAACAATACCATCACAAAATTTATAAAGACTGATAGAAATAACCAGAAAAATTTTAAATTATATTCAATATAAAGAATGAAAGAAATGATTTTGCTAAATATTCCAGAGGCATTAAAATGGTAAGAAAGGGCTATTTTAAATCACTTTATATTAAAAATGCAAATTTCAATGAAATATGCAAATTTATTCAAAAATCAATTTTTAAAAATGGTACAGAAGAAATATAAAATCCAAATAACCCTATATCTATTAAAGATTAAATTCATAACTAAAATTTTCACATAAACAAAACTGGTTGTCGGGGTCCAATCAGGAGACAGAAACCCTACTTGCAATTTAAACACAGAAAATTGCATATAAAGCAGTATTAACTGGGAAAAGGGGTTAGTAATTATTAAAAGGGATAAGAGAGGATTCTAAATTACAAGAAAAATAAATGTAGGGAGCAGCTACTAACTCCTGGGCAAAGGAAGAATACCAAGCAAGGAACACACTTGGAAATGTGTTGGGGACTCCCACAAGGCTGAAATTCAGACATCTTTTACGAAGGTATGTCTGCAGCTCACAGGATGATGAAGTTTGCTGAGGTATTATAAGCAGGAGCTTGTCTACTATTTGCCACCTCCTGGGGTGCAGACAGAGTTCACTAAGCAGCCATGGTGCACAGGAATTCACCCACTGGGATGCCAGAAGTCTGGAGTTGGTCCATAGGAAACTGTCCCTTGCGGTGCAATAGACACACTGGATGTAGGATGAGCACCACCGGGTTTCTGCATGCTGCTGGCAGCCATGGCGTTAGAGGAAGTAAAGCTCCCAAAAACCAGGGTGGGAAGCCCCTCTCTCTCTTATGCCTGATAGTCTCCTTTCAGCACTACCTATTGGCAAAATCTACTATAAATCCAGGTGACAAAGGAAAAATGGCTTCAAGGTCCGGTTCCAGCATTACAGAGCAGGGCAAGGCAGGGTGAATACGGAGCTGAGAAGCAATACATTTATAACTGACAGTTTGCCAGTTATGTAACAAAACGGTTAGACCAGATAGCATCAATGGTGGATTCCATCAAGACCATTTAAAATTGCACCAAAATACTTAGTAGTAAATGCAACAAACAGTGTGAAAGACCTATACACGGGAAAGTACAAAATCACCAGTGCAATGCAAGAAGGAAAGAAAAGTCATTTTAACAAATGGCACAAGAACAAGTCAATATCCAAATGGGAAAAATTTGACATTTGATGGACACATAAAAACTTTACTAGAGATGGACCATAGGCTTAAATGTAAAAGTTATACTTGTAGAGCTCCCATAACAAAATATAAAATATCTTTGAAAGCTTAAGCTAATCAAACTTTTTTATTAAAAAACAAACAAACAAACAAAAACTACTAACTATAAAAATAAATAATTAATAAAGTGGACTTAACTTAAAAAACCCTACTCATTGGAAGCCCTTTACAAAATAAAAATAACATCCAAAGACTGAAAGAAATATTCACAATATATGTATCTTACAAAGGACACATATACAGAATATATGAATAAGTCTTATAATGAATTATAAAGACAAACAGTACAACTAACATAGGCCAAAGATTTGGACTCAAAAGAGCATATGTAAACAGTTAATGTGTGTACGAAAAGTTGCTAATCACCATTAATCACCAAGAAAATACAAATTAATATTACAATAAGATACACTAACTACATACATGTGAAGTAGATCAAATTATAAAGAACTGTGAAATATTGAACAGGATAAAGAACAATTTAATTTTTTTTTATTTATCACTACTATACCCATCTTTTGGAAACTGTTAGGCTGTTTCAAATAAATTTAAACATGGTTGTGATTCAGCAATTCCATATCAAATCATTTTTCTTAAAGAAATAAAAACATAAGTCCACAAAAAGAGACTTGTACAAACATGCCCATTGCTGCTTCATTTATAAAGCTACAAAATTTTAGCACATTCATTTAATTATACACTACTCATCAGTAAAAAAATAAAATAGTGATATAAACAGTAACATCAATGAATTTCAAAAAAACAGGAGTGATCCTAAGACGGAGCCAGACACAAAGGATAAATAGTATTTGGATTATAAGAGGTTCCAAATCAGACAAAGCTGATTTATGGCAATAGAAATCCAGGCAGTGGATGCTTCTGTGGTGGTGGCAGAAAGATTGGAAAGCTGTTTGAGAAAACATTCTAGGATCATGACAAGATTCTACATAGGATATACATTTGTCAAAATTCACCAAATTATACACTTAAAATCTATGTACCTTATTGCATTATACCTCAAAAAGGAGGGAAAATAATATGCAAAAGATAAAACAAGATTCAAAAAAATAATAAGATATTCCATGTCTATAGAGAGGGAAACCCATCTGCAAAATATCAATTTAAGTATTTAATAGAATTTCAACAACAAACATACTCCAGGTTTCTCTTGAAGTTAGATTTATTCTAGATTTCATGTAGAAGACTTTGCCAGCACAGATGTCAACCTCCCGAATGACCTTCCATTATTATGCAGACTAGAAAGCTAAGAACTATTTCCACAGAATTCCTAGAAGCTATGACCCACCCATGTAATCCAGCAGACAAACCTGTACAAAATATGAAAGTTAATAATGTGTAATGTTAACTATTCAAACAGATCAGACCTGTGGCGAGCACAGTGATAGAAACATCTAATATTTTGATAGAGCTGTAACAAAGTTTTGGGGGACCAGTTTAGTATCCAAAGTTACAAGGACAAAGGCTGACTCCAAGATGGAAAAAACAAACAAACAAATAAAAGCAACAAAAAACACTTAGTGAGACATTTTCCAGGACTGCTTTATTTCTGGCTGTGTAGCTCCAACTTAAGTTGTCTGCCAATTTTGGATATCCTATAAACAATATATTATCTTTCATAAACTTCTTTTTTAGTTCTCTGTTGTCTGTAAGATACTTCACTGGTAAAATAATGAAGAGGCATACATATCTCAGAAAATTTTATAAAGAAAAACTTGTCCTATGAGATATGAAGACTTAAGCTACAGTATATAAAACATTGTCTATATGTTTCAAGAAGTACTATTTCCTCAAGAAGTGAATAAAAGGATATCTTAGAAACAAATCCACAAATACATGGACAATCTCCAAATATGTATAGGGATTTCAATAACGAAACAAGATGAAAAAGCATCTCTTAGTGAATAAATTTTAAATGAATAATGTTCTATGAGAAAATAAAGGTAATATTATTAGGTACTTCAAAGCATACACAAAGAAACATACTACTTTCAAAGGAATGTCAATTAAACTTATCGCTGAGTTCTCTTAGGAGAAATGTGTGTGGAAGAAAGATTTCAGGTTAAGAAAAAAAAAATCTTAAATAAGAATCCTCCCAAACACAAATGCATACAGAAAAACATTGATGATTTTGACAACAGCAAAATCAGTTTCCTACATGGTAGCTGGTGCCCTAATGAAAATTTAAAAACTATCAAGACTAAGAAAAGATAGTTGTGAGTAAGATAAAACAATACTGTACAAGTAGACTGAAAGACTAAAAAAGTTTTGAAGAATAAATAGAAATTACGGATAAGCTCATAAAACAAAGTTCAAACTCGTTAGTATTGAAAGAGAAAACAAAACAAAACAAAAAAAACCTGACTCTTCAAATTGTAAAATCTACAAGCGTGACACCCAGAGTCAATGATGGCATGGTAAAATTGAAACTTAGTGCTTGTGGGTGTATACATTGGCATGAACTTTCCTAATCCCTTTATCAATACCCTTTCTTTTCCTTGATAAATGTCCTTTCTTTGAAATTAATATACCTGCTCCTGCTTTCTTTTGATTAGTGTTAGAATGGTATATTTCCCTCCATTCATTTACTTTTAACTAAATGTCTTGTATTTTACTTTTAACTAAATGTCTTGTATTTAAATTGGATTCTTGTAGACAACGTATAGTTGGGTCTTGTTTTATTGACCTACTCAATCTCTGTTTTTTTTATTTGGGGCATTTAGACCAACGATGTTCAAAGGGGTTATTGTTGTAGTTGGATTAATGTCTACCACATTTGTTACATTTTTTTTATTTTTTGTACTTGTTCTTAGTTCCCATTTTTGTCTTTCACTCTTTTTGCCCTTTTCTGGTTTTCTTTGAGCATTTTATATGATTCCATTTCCTTTTTTAGCATATCAATTATACTTCTGTTTTTGTTGTTGTTATTGTTGTTTTACTTTTTTTAGTGGTTGCCCTAGATTTCATAATATACATTTATAGCTAATGAAGTTAAACTTTCAAATAAAACTATGACACTACATGGGTAGCATAAATACTTCAAAATTACAAAATAATCCTAATTCCTCCCTCCAGTCCCTTGTAACATTACCTTCACTCATAACACATATATAAGCATTAATAAGCATATATATACACATACAATATAGATATGCATATATACATAAGCATACATAATCCAATACATTGCTGCTATTAATTTGAATAAACTATTTGATTGAATAAACTGTTGAATAAAATTAAGAATAAGAAAAACTAAATGTTTAAATTAAATTATTAATATTTTTACCTCACAATGTTCTTCCTCACTTCACTGTCTTATTGCTTTCTGAGTAGAAGTCAGTCAGATGTAATTCTTATCTTTTCTTCTCTATAAATAAGGTGTTTATTACCTCAGATTTCTTTCAGGATTTTTTTTTCTTTATCTCTGATTTTCTATCGTTTAAAAATTATATGGTTAGGTGTAGTTTTTTTTTTTTTTTTTGCATTTATTTTTATTGGTGCATTCTGAACTTCCTGGGCTTGTGTTTAGATTCTTGGCCTTAATTTGGGAAAATTCTCAGTCATTATTCTTTCAAAGATTTCTTTCGTTTCTTTTCCTGCTGGAACTCTCATTGTGTGTATTTTATACCTTTTGTAATTGTTCCACAGTCTTTTGATATTCTTTTTTGTTTGTTTGCTTTTTTTTGGTTCTTTTTCCTTTTCCGTTTTTGTGGATTCTATCGATATATTCTTTAGGTCAGAGATTCTTTCCTCAGCTATATCCAGTCTACTAATGAGTCCATTGAATGCATTTTTTATTTTTGTAACAATGTTTTTGATCTCTAACATTTATTTTTGGTTCTTTCTTAGGATTTCTGTCTCTCTGCTTAAATTGTCCATCTGTTTTTCTGCTGTCTACTCTATCCATTAGAACCCTTAGAATATTAATCTTAGTTGTTTTAAACTCCCAGTCTGATAATTACAACATCCTTGCCATGTCTGGTTCTGATACTTGCTCTGTCGCTTCAAATTATGTTTTTTTTCCTATTTTTTTTAATGTTTTATTTGTTTGTTTCTTTTGGTATGCCTTGTAATTTTTTTCTTGATAGCCAGACACGATATATTGGTAAAGGAACAGCTGTAAGCAGACCTTTAGTAATGTGATGGTGAGATGTGGGGGGGAGGAAAGTGTTCTATAATCTTATGATTAGATGCCAGGCATCTAATGAGCCTGTGCCTATGGCTTGTCAACCTCACAAGTGTGTCTCAGTTTGTTTGTTTGTTTGTTAGATTTTTCTCCCCTCTGAAGTGGATGTGGATAGCTAGAGTGAGCTGGAGGTGGGGTTTTCCCTTCTTTCACCTGGAAGGGAAGAGCCAGCTGAAGTTGGATATTTCGCTTCCCCCAGGTCAGTTAGACTCTGATAATACCAATAGGTTATAAGGACTCTGGTTAACCAGTTTCCCCTGAGGACAGGCCTTGTTAACAAAAACAGAGCACTCTGGGTATTTCAAATGGTTTCGTTTTCCTCGACCTCTGCTGGAAGCCCAAGGTGATTTTTCTCAGATACTTACTTTGGGAACCTGGTCAAGCTCCTGGAGGTAAATTTCACAATATTGTGGGGGGCCCCAGTATTACTTGGTCCCTACCTCAGCACTGGCCGTTAGAGAGGTTTCTGCTCATGAATAGGACATGACTCCCTGTATTTACCAGTTTGCTTAATCTTGGGAGCAGCACCTTGCCCTGTGTCCTCCCCTTCCTTACGAATCCAAAAAGAGTTGATGTTAAGTCTCGACTGCTTTTTATTCGTTGTTAGCATAGCAAGCTCCTTACATGTGAATCTGGAAACCAGAAATGATCAATATCTATTAACACTGAAGAAAACAAACAAACAAACAAAAACAAAACAACTATGTGTCTCTCAAGAACTTGCAATCTAACTTTTAGATTTACATCCTAAAGAAATCTTTCCTAATGTGTACGAGAATATATGTAAAAGATATATACTGTAGTACTTTTTATAGTTAAGTAAAACATGAAAGTGTACATTAATAGGAGAATGAGTTTGTGCAGTTTGAATGCTTAGTACATAGTAGTCAAAATAAATCAACTAGTTGTACATATATTAACTTGGCTATATCTCACAAAAATCAAATAAATGAATAAATCAAGCTGCAGAAGAATTTCATGTAGCTTTATAACATTATGTAAACAATTCCTCTTTGTGTTACAGAAATATTTATATGTAGACAAAATATAAATACAAGAATTATAAAGGGCTACATTAAATGATGGCAGTCCACCCACCCCTTTACTCCTACTGCCTGCGAAGAGATGGAATTAAAATTTTACTGGGGAGAGGGGACTGAAAGCTTATTTATAATATTTACTTTTAAGAAGAATATAAAAAAATCAAAAATGAAAGAAATAATTGCTTTTAATCAGGGAGGATAGATATACAAGGTTTTAATGTTTTTTTAGTGGACTTTTCTGCTTAATAAAAATAGAACATTTTCTCAGTTAATAATTAAAATTATGATAGTTACAGTGCTTGACTTTTGGCAGGCCTTTATAAATGTTGATTGATATATTAATAAATGACATGGAAATTATACTACATATACTATACAATATTGTGTTCTGCATTTCCCCCCCCCCCCCCCTTTTAATGGCATATTATGGGAACTAGTGAAGAGTGGATCTCTGGAGTTAGATTACTTTTGTTCAAACATTAGATCTGTGGAAGGACAATTGATTTAGCCTCTTTGTGTCTCAGTTTCCTCCAAAGTAAAATAAAGCTGGTGAACTTGTGTGAATATAAGCATGAAACCAGCTCAAAATGGTCCTATCACGTTTACTAAGATACTGAGTTGCTTTTCAGAGACAATAGACCAAAACCCCAAATCATGAAGCTGAAGCACACACAGAGGAGAGAACTTTTGACTTCCAGCTGCAGCTGCAACCAAAACCTCCCCCCACCTTCCCGTCCCCCCCGACCCCCTCCACACACACACTCACAGGGAACCAAAGGACCAGAATGTAACTGGAACTTAAACATGGGAAACTTTTCAGAAGGAAAGGGTCTGTTGTCCAGGAAGATTAGGTGTTGATGCCCTTTCACCATAAATGACCAAGCTCCAAGTTCCTCTAATTAAAACTTACCCACCAGCACTTCCACATACCTGTCCCCCCATACCTTTAAAAACCCTTATCCTAGTCTAGTAAGCAAGATGGATTTGAGGCACTACTAGGTCTCCCATCTTCTTGGCTGGCGACTTTTGAAGCAATAAACCTTTCCTTACTCCAAAGTGATGTTTTAAGTGTTGGCCTTGAAGCATGGGGCACACAGACTTGGGTTCCGTAACAGAAAGAATGAATAAAATACTACATGTAAAATGATTGGAACAGTATCTGGAACATAGGAAGTTTATAAAATCTGTTATATTTTGTTATTTGTCAGGTAATTTAAAACTCTGAATATATTATATGAATGGCTGTATAATGTAATTTAACACTATTGTGTAATACTTTACATGTTACCACTTTTCCAATTCTGAGTTAATAATTTTAATTTATATTCCATTAAGCATATGTTTACATTATTTTTCTTCCAAGATGAAGACTAAAGGTAGTAATTTTTCAATGATTAGACATTTGAGAATATTGGATCAAAACCTTTTTTTGGTCAAATATCTGAAAATATTGTGCCATTTTCTTTTAGTATTTAGTGAGAAATTTAATAAAAATTAAAATAAATCTCATTTTTGTTCTATTATATGTGGTTTTCTTGTGCGTAATTAAATTTAAGCTACGTATATGCATTTTTAATTCAAATTTACTGCCTAGCTTTTTGTCTGACTGTGGTAAATTTTTATTGATATTTACCGGCACATGATAAAGACTTTATACCAGTCTTTCTCTTTCTTTCTCTTTCTTTCCATTTTTAAAGATTTTAATTTAATTATTTGGTTATTGCATTTGTTGTATTTTTTCTTATAATTGGTTTTTTGTGTGTGTTTTTTTTCACCTCTTTGGGATTCCTAAAATAGTTTACACTCATAATTACTTCTTTTATGGTTACCTTGTTTGTAGACTGAAAGATCCAGGAGAGCAGAGATAGTCTCTCTTCCCATTATCAACTCTAAAGCTGAGTACTGTGTTTTGGAACAAAGTAGGAAATATATATGATTTGAATGTGTGTGTGTGTGTGTGTGTGTGTGTGTGTGTGTGTGTGTGTATGTATGTATATGTATGTGTATTTTTCCTTTTGAGTACTGCATAGAAGTCTGTCTTTCCTCCTAGATTTCATCATGATTTTTGTTTTCCTTCATTCTATAGAATGTTTATTTGATTTTCTCTGCAATGGACTGTTTGTGTCCCTCCTCTCTCTAAATTTATATGTTGAAGTCTTAACTCCCAATGTGATCGTATTTTAAAAAGTGGTACCTTTGGAAGATAATTAGGTCATGAGGGTGAAGCCTTTGTGAATGAGATTAGTGCACTTATAGGAAGAGACACTAGAGAGGTGATTTCTCTCTCTCCAGTATTTGTGGATACAGCAAGAAGGTATACACCTGCAAACTAGGAAGCAAGTTCTCACCAGGAAGTGAATTTGACAGCACCTTGAACTTGGAATTCCCTGTCTCCAGAATTGTGAGAAATAAATTTCCATTGCTTAAGCTACCTAGGCTATGGTGGTTTTCTAGTGGCAACCTAAATGGACAACGACAGACTCCATATCAACATTTTATTGTCATTATATCAATGTGCATGACCATGCATTCTTACAACATTTTGAATTATTTAACTTTATTTCATTGGGCTTGATATAAAAGCATCATTCACAGCTGTTATATAATTAGTTCATATATTGTATGGAATGATTCCATGTCAATCAACAGTTTTTCATTTACCTGTTCCACAAATGAAAACATACCTTATATTACTAAAACAAATGAAAATGATATCCAGACATGTATTCATCTTCAGCCCAATTACTGCCCAGTACTAGTGACATTATCAAACCTTCCTTTGTAGTCATGGTTTCTGTTAGTTCTTTGAACATAGTTATGTGGCTGCTTGGAAGTCTTTGTCTTTTAAATGTGGCATCTGTTTTCTTTCACAGGCAGTTTCTGTTGCCTATTTTTTCCAGTGTATGGCATATATATTCCTGTATCTTTGCATGTCTTGTAATTTTTTGTTGGAGACTGGTCCTTTTGTTGGAGTTGATCCTCATTATTCACAAATTCACTACTTGTTAATTTATCTTCTCACTAAAGCTTATTCTTAACCTCAAAATCAATACCGGGCTTTTGTGGTCTTTCATGGATAGATACAGTGCAGTGAAAAATTTGAGTCACCTAATGTGCACGTTCTCAGTTGAGGTCAAACAAGGTGATGCTCTCCCTGTACTGTTTCCACTCTCATAAGCAAGTGTCTTTTTCAGAACATATTTAGAGCAACATTATTGTGCTTTATGTTGGTGATTTTGCTGTTTAAAATGGCCCCAAGCACAGTGCTGAAGTGATATCTGCTGTTCCTCAGTGAAAGGGGACTGTAATATGCTTTAGGGAGAAAATATGTGTGTTAGATAAGCTTTGTTTAGGCATCATAGTTGCGGTGCTGTTAGCTGTGAGTTCAATGTTAATGAATCAAAGATATAGACTGAGGGTGCCAAAAAAATGTATACACGTTTTAAGAAAGGAAAAAAAAAAAAAACTATTAAAATTGTAATACTCACTAGATACCAAAAACGAAAGGTGAACACAAGTCACATTTGACTTCTGCAATGACAAGAGGTGCTCAAAGTGGTTACCATCAGTGTCCAGACTCTTCCAATTATGGCGAACTACTGCTTGAGCAACATTGACGATAGTGTCCACTTTTATACATTTTTTTGGCACCACCTGTATTAAGTAAGGTGTCTTCAAACAGAAACATACATACTACAAGGTTACGGATAGATCCAGTGACAAAAATGTTGTGACCGGAGACAGGCATTGCAGAAATTTACCCCTGTGTTTTCCCTAAGAGCAAACTGCTCAATATTCAGTGAGGCAGTGTCCACAATGACGATATAGGACATACCGTAACTACTAAGAATAATGGGAGTCGACTGTCCATTGTAGTAACCTTATGTTCTAGTCTTTCACCTCCCCATCCCTGGTTGCATCTTAGGGCTCTCTTTCACTGACTGTCTCTTTCCCTGACCAGACCCAACTGTGAAAACCTGGTAACCTCTGGCTGATTGCTCTGTTGTTTTCAACAATGCCTTAGGCAAAATTGATTCACAGACCGATGATCTAGGCATTGAAAAGAGACATGAGGTCATTGTTTCAGATTTGTCTGGTGACTTCAAAAAGGCTCTTTCTTCTTGCCAGCTCGTTCCCTGTTTTTCTCCACAAAGTAGCAGCTTACAGTTTTTCTGACATCTTCCGATTACCTATCCTTCACCTGTCAGTAGCCTTTCACCACAATTTGCACTGTTTTTAAAAGTGCCCTTGGGCTTAATCTTCTCCATGTCCTGTTGTGGATTAAGTCCACTTTGTTTACCAGGGATTCGAGCTTTCTCTTACAGTCTGCGTTTCCCCTGGGGAAAATCTTTGCGCCATAGCCCTGGTGCTAGGAGTGAGGGCCTTGGTGCACCAGAGTGACATCCCACCTTAGGAGCTGAGTGCCTGGGTGATGGGAGGAGCAGCAGTGCCAGGTCTCCGTGGTTTGCCTTTCTTGGTGTGTCATCATAACCCACAGCTAGGACAGTTAGGATCCCATTATTCACAGGCAGTGCTGTTCCCAAAGTTGAGCCTCTATCCTACAAGTGGGGGCTGAACAGAGGATGGGAGCCCCACCCCCTCAGCCACACTGGCACAGAACTTACCCTCAGCAGCAGGGAGCTGGGGCCAGATGCGAAATGCTGATGTCATGCCCATCTTGAGATTGTTCTCTAACTGGGATATGGGAGGAGAGGGAGCCCTTTGTTCTTGGCTGCACAAGCTGAAATGGAGTTTGGTCTCACTGAGCTGGGAGGATGGAGGGAGAATGCGGATCTTGGTTGAAATAACATAGGCTTTTATAGTTCTTACAAGTTTGAGAATCTACTAGAGAATCTACTAGAATCTACTAGATTGAGTAATTCAAGAAAGTCTATTCTTGAATAACTATTTTTCATTTGTTGTATGCCCTGATTGATATTCACAGAGTTTCTATCATTGTTTTGTTTTGTTCTGTTTTTTAATAATTTTCACTAATTTCACTGGGGTGGGTGTCTCATGCTGCTTTGCTGGAAATGGAACTCTTTTTTTTTTAGATTGTGTAATATTTTTAACAACAACATGCATTTGGATGTATTACAATCTAAATATATTGTCAATTCTATGGTTTGTGCTATTTGTAAAATAAAGTGGTCATACATCCCATGACATCTGTAATGAGCAATCTTATGATAGAGATTAATTCCTTCATAAAGTATTCAAACTTATGCATGCAAGTTGCTAGCTACTACTGCCCTTAATTATTAATGGCACTGTAAATTCTAGGTATATTAGTTTGCTAGAGATTTCATATAAAGTACCACATACCAGATGACTTCAACATCAGATGTTTATTTTCTCACAGTTATGGAGGACGGAAGTCCAAGGTCAGTCGTTGGGATTGGATCCTTCTGAGGACTATAAAGGAAGACTTCATTCTAAACATCTCTTTGGCTTGTTATGGCTGTCTTCTTTCTGTGTCTTTATATCATCTTTCCTCTACTCATGACTGTGCCCAAATTTCTTTTTCTTAAAAGATACCTGTGATATTGGATTAGGGCCTACCCTAATTATCTCATTTTAATTTAATTACACCTATAAAGACCCTATCTCCAAATAATGTTACTTTCTGAGGTATTATGGGTTAGGACTTAAGCATATGAAGTTTCAGGGGATACAATTCAGCACATAATACTAGGTAGGATAAGTTACATTCAGCGGCTACTCAGCTTCCATTAAAATATTTTTTTAAAGCATATTGAAAATAAATCTTGGGAAATACAGAAATATCTTGTAGTTTAATATATTAGGATCAAATTAACAATAAATTGATGTTAAGATTGCTAATAATGTATTAAAATCTCATTGTCTCTTAATACTAAAAAATAGTAATCAACTTACATTTTAGGGAAAGACTTGAAATACCTATAACGTCAAAATGTAGTAATTATTTTAAAATACTATATTTGTAAATCTTACAGCACAGATCAAAAGTGTGAGTCCTAAAAATACAAAAAATATGCTATTTAGTTTTTAAATAACAGGTTAAAATTTTAATATATAAATACATATCTTCCAAATTGGAATTTTAATATGATTATTTATATTCTAAGAACACAGCTAATAAAACAGCAAATTTGTGTTATAAATTAAATATATTGATATATTTTTATTGATAGTCTTCAAGGTAGGTATTAGCCATTGTTACTTACCCTTTGCTTTTCTTGTTTCGTTCAGTGTTTAAATGAACATTAAAACATTTCTTGTACACAATTTCCAAATATCCAGAAATTATATGCATTTCTTTACTAAAAATCTAATAATATTATCTTAAAAGGTAAGAAGATTACTGCTCTGTATGTTCGACACATTTTTTTCAATATATTGATTAACACCTTAAAGAAACATTGTCTAGAACTATAACAACAAAGTATTGTAGTGTTAATATAGGCCAATTATAGCACATTTTTATAGTTGGACTTATGAATATCTATACTTGATTGAAGAGGTAAAATGAGCAAATGCAGTCCACTTTCCAAATGCTACATTTTTTTATTTCCTGTTATCCTCTTTGACAATGTACTTTTAGCTTTCCTTTACATTTATTTGTACATCCTCCAAATTCTTTAAACTGAAAAATGTAAGTCTGTCATTTCAGTTGACTCTGTGTAATGAAGTTTGTATTACAATAAGATCCTGGTATATAATCACCACAGCAGCTAATTTACAGTTGGCCAGCAATTGACTAATACTGATAAGGTCACTGTCGCTATAGGAGACAGTGGGGGAAAGCTAAATATGAAGAGAGTTGTTTTTTTTTTTTTTTTGCTTTCCCAATTCATATCGAAGATAATTATTTCTTTTCTCATCTTCTCCTTTCCCTTTGTAGGTCCCCAAGAAGCCACTGTCTAATTAATGAACTGATTTCAAGTTCTTTAATGGCTTAGACACAATTATTGGGAAATCCATATATGTTTTCCTAGAATATAAATAGTCCGGTTTACTTCATCTCCTTTCTCTAAGACTATAATTAAAAATTTTTAGGCCTAGAGCCACTCCAAAGATATTCCAAAGTTATATTTTTTTCTTTATTTCTGTTTATAATGCTAACAGATCACTTAATGTGCATTTAATGTTTCAATTTTCTTTTGGCTTTTGTCAATAGTCAGGGATTCTTTGGTTATAGAGCTAAATATTTATCTGATGAAGATGTCTCCATTAACTGGTTTTTCAGCTTCCTATATCCTAGCTTCTTTAGATTGATTAGATCACGTGATTTTAATATGGTGGACAGTTTGTATTTAGTCATTAAAAGCCTCACTTTCTTCATTATTTTAAGTAGCAGGATGGCTGTGTTACCTCAGTAGAGACCACTGGCCTCAAGGATACCAAGCAATAGAATCCATCATACCAATCCATCTCCCTTCCTGCAAAACCAACTAAATTGAATGTTCTACTAATGAAGATCTGATCATATCACCTGTAAGTACTTATCAATTCATTACAAATTAAGTACTGGAAACATTATATAAATCATCACTTGCTATTACTTGAAAATATAAGAAATCTTTGTTGATGTGTCTTATGTAATTTTTAGTAACAAGGATACAGAGTTAATACAAACTAGACTTCAAATCCTGTCTATGGCAATTACAGTGTGATCTTGGAGAAGTATTTAACCTCTCTAAGTTTAAGGTTTCCCAGTTTTCGAGTAAGAATAATAACATCCACCAGATTAAAATACATGTACAGAGAGATGCAGAGTGGCCTACAGAGAAGACTTCCTATGTTTTCTTCATCACCCCGACCCTGCTTTTCTTCTTTAGAATCAGTTGCATACTTCCCCTTTGATTTTTAAATACGCCTTAAAGAAAACAGCAACAACAATAATAGTAACTTAAACAGTGACATAGCACTAAGCATATAAGCTCTGTGCTAAATATTTTAAAAAACAAATCATTTAATGGTCATGATAATCTTACGAATTAGCTAATATAATCATTTCCATTCTATAGATAAAGAAATTGGAGCACAGGGTGGTTAAGTAACTTGTCTGAAGTCACATGGAGGGTAAATAGCAGATGTGGGACTTGATTCAGCTTAATACTGGTATCCTTTCTATGTGCATCACTTGTGCTTAAACTTGCTCGATTTTTTTTTGTGTGTGTGTGTTTGACACTGCAGCCAAAATTCTCCTAACATATATCTCAGATATAGTAGTTAAAATGCCTTCAAAAACTGACAAGAGTAATCATAGCAGCAGCAATCCCAATAGCACTTGATGATGGTGTTGATTTTTGTTTTTATTATTTAAATTGAGTCATTTATTCTATGGCAACGATAATATGTGTTAACATGTAAGATGCTTATAGGCAAGTTTTTATGTAAATTTGAAGTGGAATTGAGTGATAAACCAACTACTACTGTGTAACAACAAAAGGGCTTAGAAAAGACAGACATAAATTAACTCAATAAGATGAATTCAGATATGATCATATGTATAAACTAACATAAGTTGAATAGTTTATGAAAAATTGCCAACACATTATCAGTATAAGAATTGAATCAACTAGGTTTTACATTTAAAATTGTTTTCAACAAGCACTTTTGCTTATTTTTATTTCTTTATGTTTTCCTTAAATTAATGCAGAAATTTTTATACTTAGAGAGAAATGTACTATAAATTGTTGCCCTAAATGTGACAACACATTTGCAAGTTATTAATGTGCTTATTAGAGAAGCTTTCTGCATTTCCTTTGAAAATCTCATAGTACTTTTTTCTTGATATGAAAATCTTCAACCTTTTGCCTTAAGCATTGCTTTTCTGAGCAGTATAATGCCAAAGAAAGAGCATTTGTGACAAACAATTTTAATAGAGAGTATAAAAATACCGTTTAAAAGGATACACTCCAATAGAAATAATTTCTTTTCTAACAGACAGTATTTCTTCTCAGGCTCCTTGGGTTTTATTATTTTTTTTATTTTTCAAGATCAAGCATGTAAATCTCACTTTGCCTTTGATTCTTTATATTTATAGTTATACAGAATTTTTGGTCAATCCAGTCAGAGTTGCAGATAGACTCCCAGCTAAAAGCCACAAAAAATTTAACATACACATGTACATACACACACTAAAACACTATCAAGTTAGAGATGTCTAAGAGATAAGGATTTTGAATCACTGTTTTTCTGTTTTATTCTCATTACTCTTTCAAAATGTTGGATTATTAAAATTTCTGGGGATAGGAAGCTGGCTTATTTATAGGCATGTCCAAATATAAAACACTTGCTATTACATGATGTACTTTCAAGCATTAGCATTACATAATCAGGCCATGGTAAATATCCTTTATGAAGCTGAGAAAAAAATGAATAGAGTCTAATATATTTGTAAATTGAAGTGTGTTTGCATTCAAAGGCAATCTTATGGTTATTCCTTATCAAACAACAATGAGGCTTTCCTTCTTTTACCTTCAATATTCTATTTTCCCTTTGTTAGCTATATTCAATTCTTATTATAATTTCTATCTATCTATCTATCTATCTATCTATCTATCTATCTATCTGTCTGTCTGTCTGTCTGTATCATCTGTCATTTTTCCTGTAATGTACTCTCTCCATCTGATAGAATATGCAAAAGAATTTTAAAGTCTTTAAATAATTCTTATACAATTAAAGGAGACTGAACAATTAGAAGAGTTTTAGTCCATCTTGAACAAAGACCTAAATAGGAATTCAAATAACATTCTTTGACATTCTTCACAGAATCTTCAACCACTGTCTCAACATTTAAAACTTTGTCCATATTTTGTAATACTTCTGGGACTTTTATAAAAAAACAGAACTTTAAGGGAGTTAAGCTATTAGATAGTTGGACAAATGAAGCCGATGTCTGGGTAGATATCTTCAAACCATCTCACTTCTTGAAGCATTACCAGTTAAAGGGGTCACAGGCAGAAGATATTTGCAGGATAAATACCAGTTACATTTTTAAAAGTTTCCTGGTAGAGTAGGGATCTATATTTTCCAGAGACATTTATCTGATAAAATAGCAGTAATATCAAATTTTGTAATAGTTGGACGGAAAGATGGTGAACCAGACTTTTTGGCTAATGTGATTTAGTCATGTAAACTTGATCCAAAACACGTACCACAGAGTATTCACATAAATAACTTATTTTCTATATCGCCTTCTTATTGTGAAACATAAAGATATTATGAATACTCACTATTCATATTACTGCTCTGGCCAAGTATATACCGTGTTTCCCCAAAAATAAGACCTACCCAGACCATCAGATCTAATGCATCTTTTGGAGCAAAAATTAATATAAGACCCAGTCTTATTTTACTATAATATAAGACCCGGTATAATATAATATAAAATATAATATAATATAATATAATATAATATAATATAATATAATACCAGGCCTTATATTAATTTTTGCTCCAAAAGACACATTACAGCTGATGGTCCGGCTAGGTCTTATTTTTGGGGAAACATATCAGTAATCAAATTTTAACTGATTTTTACATATGCTGCATTTGACAAAGAGAAGACAATAGGTCAAGGTATATTACTATGTTGTACCCCTTGAAACGATGTTAATAATGAATCCTATGTTTAAAGCAGGAAAAAGCCTAGGGTAGAAAAATTCTGTGAATGAAACCCAGTCAAGCCACTGTTTAAATAATCTCATAGAGACCCTTTCCAACTTATGTGGAGACCTGCAAATAAAATATATAGAATTCTAGTTACTCAGAACTATGAAGGGAGCTTTATTAGATTGAAGGGGATAAAGATACTCTGAACATGAGTGAAATTTATACATGCAAGAATTTAAACCCAGTGGCACAGAGTAATGAGTGTTGGTTATTTGTGTATTTATAGTTTTGAGTCACCCCACAGTGGAATTACTCTCAGTGTGTACATTTGATAACATTTTTGTAAAGGTGACTAATTCTGCTCTGCTGCAGAAGATACTATACAAAGAATGTATTGAACATAATGTCAAGTGAGAGAAGAAATTTCAGTTTCTGAGTAATGATAATGGAAAATTATTCAAGCAACAATTAAACATTCAGGGACCCTCCTGTTTGCAGAACTGCCTTAGGCCATATTTAGTTACAGAGGCTATGTGGCAAATCAATAGAGAGCAATGCCCCATTTATTCTACATTGCTGGGTAATGAGGTGTTTCAGCAAAGAGAATTTTTCCCAGTGAAGTTCTCCCCTTCAAAAGAAATGTTTTTATGAAAGCCACTTCCTACCCTTGTAGTCTTCTACCTGCACTTAGGTCTCTAACACTCGGATCTCATCTGCAAGTGTGAAAAGCCCATTTCTAACTCCAGAGTAAATGGTTCTTTGAAATCTTCCTAAATAGTATTATATTTACTTTTTCTTTTCTTTTAAACAAGCACATGGCCTCTAGAGAATTCAAAAATATTAATTCCTTAATTGTTCTAAATTCTCTATTTTTAATCTAGATAACACCCACATAGCAATAAAAGTTTCTCTGTTTTTTCAAGAAAGCACTGGAAAATCAGCTGCCTAACCCTAGAGGTATCCTTGGAGATATTACTAGAGACCATCTCTCTATGTGCAAGTGGAAATGCAAAGCTGGAGAGACCTGCCTGCTTCCTTAATCCAACCTCCTCATTTTAGGATGAGGAAACTGAACACCAGAGCGGTGAAAGGCTTGCCCTCCTATCACAGATCAGTGCCATTGCTATATCTTACATTAGGGGTTGGAAAACCATGGCCTGCAGGCCAAATCCAGTCTTTCTCCTGTTTTCTAAATAAAGTTTTATTGGACGACAGCCATGTATATTAGTTTACATATTTTCAATGGCTGTTTTCATGCTATAACTGCAGTTGATTAGCTGTGACAGAAACCAGCGACAGAGACATTTGGATCATAAGCCCTAAAATACATATTATCTGTCCTTTTACAGAAAATGTTTGCTGACTCCTGCCTTAAATCAGCCAGTTCACTGTCCAATACATTTCCCTCTCTTCTCTACCAAACATTATTTATTTGCTGGATTCACCTCATACATAGGTGCAAATAATATGCAGGGACCTAGAGAACCTGATGAGGAGACATATGTGTTAATGCTTTATCTAAACATTTGTTTTTGTAAAGCAGAAATCTGAAAATCATACTACTTTAAACCACACTACTTTTAGACCATGCTACTTTTAAAATAACACTAAGTCACATTGTTCCATTCCAAATGAATAGGGTAAGAAAGGTACAGAAAGAGTACATCTCCCCTTAATCTTTCCTGCAGTGCATGTTTGGATCCTTTAGTCTACTGGAGAAAGAAAATATGTGGGTTAGTTACTAATCAATCTTGCTGCATGGTTATAACAATAAGAAACTTGGTAATAATTTTTATTGTGTGGTTATGTTTATCAGAGTAAATATCAACTACACTTTTTTTTAGAATTATAAACTAAGAGAATTCACTTATGACTAGGAATTTAGGGATGTCTTATCCCATAAGTAAGTGCCCCCCTACCCTATCTCATAGCCCATGCCATCTATATAGAAGCCTGGATAATGAGGACACTCCTGGTGAAATTGAAAACACTTCAGACAAGCTTTCTCATGCACAAAATACTGCTTTTAATTGGTTCTTAACTAAATTAATTAAGCAGGTACGACTCACTCTTCAGTCACAACTCAACTTGAAAAACACAAAGGAATATGGCTGGGATAACAAAAGCTAAGAGCCCTGAATTACTCCTGTTTTCATATTAACAAGGGAGTTCAGCCTAGAGAGAAAAGGTTAATTTGTTTTTTAATAGGCTTTTGAAAGACGTGATCAGGTCTAGTGTGATAATTTACGGTTAATCATATGTTTAGAGGCAAAAGAGATTAATCTTTTAATATTAGAGACATTTTTGTGTAACATAAAACAAAGTTTTCTTCATAGTAACTTTAAAAGTCAGGTCATACTTCCTTTTTGAGCAAAGGGGGCAAATTGAGAAGAAAAGAGAAATTCTGTCTGAGAAGCAGCACAGTAAGAAGAACAAAATGACAGGAGCGCTCCCTGAACAAAATTCACTCACGATCTAGCTCCTTCTTCACTTTGCCACATCTCATGACTTAAATATTATATCCACTGACTTATGCGTGGGTGGCACTTCACACTTCACTGAGCAAGGGCCGTGTTCTGGGCCTCGACACGCCAAGGAGAGAACAGTCTCTCTCGGTCCTTTCCATCATCCGTACTTACCCTCAAAAGTGTAGTTCCTGGAGTGGAAGTTGGCTAAACTCAACTGTAGTTGCTTTATCACACTGGAATCTTACAAAGAGCACACACCAAGAGAAGCACCAGCTTGGAAAAACAGAAATGGACAATAGAAGCCTACAAACATTGTATGGAGGTATTTTATGGGTTGACTTATATTCCCCCACCCACCACCAAAAAAAAAGATAAAGTTCTAACTCCCAGTACCTCAGAATGTAAACTTACTTGGATAAAGGTTCTTTACATAGGCAAAGTTAAAGTTAAAATGAGGGGCATACTAGGGGTCCTAAACCAAGATCCTCATCCAAGGGAAACTTGGAGACAGAGAGACACACAGGTCCAAGACAGCCTTGTGACTGGAGTGAGACAGAAGCCAAGGAATTCCACGGCCACGGTGAGTTGGCAAACATCAGAAGCCAGAAGAGGCATTGAAGGATTTTCCCCTAGATCCGTTAGAGAGAGTGTGGCCCTGACAGTAGCTTGATTTCAGACTTCTAGCCTCCAGAACGCGGAGGCAATACTTTCTGTGGTTTTAAGCCCCTCGGGTTTTGGTGCTTTTTACAGTCCTGGGGAACTACTACGGATATTAGGCACAAACGTGATCTTCCATGGCCTAGTGAAGTACTTCCAGAAAAGACTAAGAAAGGTAGATAGAAAAAAAACAAAACAAAACAAAGCAATGTTATATTGTGTGAATACGCACGTTTTAGTATTTAAAAATCAATCTCATGTGGCCAGAGCAGCAGCACCATTGCAGAGAGAGGAGTCCATCCCATCCACTCACCTTGATCAGACTCCATGAAAGCTGACACCTTTGGTGGTGTTTCTGGCACAGAGACATGCATCTCATATGAGTAGATGGCATACATGAGAGCTCAGATATAATGCTGTGCTTTTTCCCTTGTAAGGGACAGTGCTTAATGGGGTTGGTTATCAACCAACCTATAAATCAACCCTGGACATCAATAGGGTGACAAATAAAACTGCCAGAACCTCTTTGTATCTACCTTCTTGGAGTAGGTAAATAAGTTATAGTTAAGTATATTTTTTAAATGTTTGGATGTATTTGAAAGATATTGTGAAAATATTCAAATATAGAGCTATATAATTTCATAGTTTTCAAAGCACCTTAGTACAGTAAGTTTATCTGTCCCTTCCATTTAATCTGTAAACTGTCAGATGGTAAAATTGTGACTCTCAGAGAGTGTAAGAATCTAATCCTAAAAGTTCTAATTCACAGATCTCCATATATAAATTGTATTTCAGAGAAACAGTATTAGGACAAATTATTTATTGTTGACCGGGACTTTATAGATAGGAAAGGATCTTTAAACTTATCCTGTCCAGCCCCCTCTTCAACACTGCAGGGCTTTTATGCAGCAGACAGCTGACTGATTTGGAAAGCAGTGCTTTGTCTTGTCTCCCCTTACAGCTGCTCAGGTCACTGTCCTGCACCTATCACTCAGTTCTTTCCAGGGTCTGAGGTTCACTGATCTCCTAGGTCTTAACCTCTCACACATGTGGGCCCAGATTCGTGCCCTGGCCTGGTTTAGACTGTGCATTCTGGGTTCCATCACATTTTTTTTTCCTACTCATTTAATTGTCTGAGTCTTTAACCAAATCAGATGATATTAATAGTTAAGTAGAAGCCAAGCCTTTGTCTTCTAAATGCTGTGTTTCTTATCATATTCTGATTGCCCTGATCTCATACCAAAGTTACCTCTACCACCATGAGGTGAAAAACAAATTATTGATCCTCAGTGTCAAATCCATCCCTGATCTGCTGCCGACTTACTGATTTTCCCTTCCTTCATCTCACTGCTTCTAAAAACAATGCCTAAAGATCCCAGTTTTCTCAGTTGCAGCCTCACCTTTGCGTCCTTTCATTCTTCTCTCTCTTTTTTTTTTTTTCCTGAAAACTTCCCACCTTTCCTCTTTCCTCTTAGGTCTGTGTACTCACTAATTCAATGATAATTTAGTCCATTATGATAATAAAGGAAAGAGCACAGGTCTCATTCTGGTGGAGCTTTTATCCAGTTCCAAGGCCTGAGATCACACACATGTCAACTGCATTTGTACGCAGGACTCTGCTAAGTGTCTGCTGTGACTTAGTATAATTCAAGTACCTCACCAAGAAAAAATAATTTATAAGGGATGTCTTTGACAGAAAATTGATTGCTCATTTCAAGAAAGGGAGAAGCCTTGGAGAGAAGTACATGAAATAGGGAGAAAAGAGATTCTAACTAAGATATTTGAAGCCTGTAAATCAACCCTGGATATCAACAGGGGACAAAATTGCCAGAACCTCTTTGTATCTACCTTCTCAGAGTAGGTAAATAAGTTATATTTAGGTATATTTTTTAAATGTTTGGATGTATTTGAAAGATATCATAATGAAAATATTCAAATATAGAGCTATATAATTTCATAGTTTTCAAAGCACTTTAATGTAGTAAGTTTATCTGTTCCTTCCATTTAATCTGCAAACCGTCAGATGGTAAAATTGTGACTCTCAGAGAGTAATAACTTTCCCAGGGTCACACAGAGCCGGGAATGGGTTGAATCAAGATTCAAATACAGGACTCAATAAACATCAGTTTCGCCTAGTCTTTGCTAGACTAATGCTTTAAGACCAAGAGTGTTCTTGTTGTATTGCTAGGGCTTTGAAGTCTATGATCTAAATAGATAGAATGAAAAGATAATCATTTGAAAGTCATTGTTAAATTGTTAGTCCTTTCATAACAGTCTCATAATTTTTTGTTTGTTTAGGCATTAAAATTGTATGGAGCTCAAAATATACAACCCAATAGCATTAAGTGATAATTTTTGAAAGCCTCTGAACATTTAGTGTATTCATTTGAGGTGTGAAATTATACTATCTTCTGTAGATTAACTTCAATTTATATTGTTTAAACATGAACAACATTACTCTTAAAATGACTTTGACTTAGGAACCGTATCTGTCCTCTTCTACTAGAATCCATAGTCACACTCATAATTAGATTTTAGAACCCAAAGTGAAGCACCCTGTTTTGTTTTATGTAAACAATGTCAGTAACTGACAGGAAGGATATATCAATAACTTTCTTCTCATCTATGTTAAAAAGAATCACTTGCTTGTTTTCTATGATCCAAATAGAAGGTACAGGTATAGAACCTCTTAAAATGAAATAAAGTATTTTGCTTGTTAAAATCTAACTGAATATAGTGGGTCATTCAGTATGGCTTTGTAAGTTACCTTAATCAGGG
The DNA here is from genome assembly GCF_057876585.1 of Rhinolophus sinicus. Lineage (NCBI taxonomy): Eukaryota > Metazoa > Chordata > Mammalia > Chiroptera > Rhinolophidae > Rhinolophus > Rhinolophus sinicus. The sequence continues at coordinate 87,943,345 of NC_142517.1, forward strand.
AACTGAATTGAGAAAAAATGTTAGCTTTAGGTGTTCTGTTACAACAAAGCCAGCTTTCCTTGTGACTCAGTGTTCAATGTCCAGCTTTTCCATCTTTACACAAATTATCCCACGGACATCCAAGAGCGTTTTATAATCTGTCAGTTTTAATGGTCCATGGACATTTATTTTCATTAATCCATCCTTTCATTCCCATATCCAGTTTATTCACTCAGCTGTTGGCTTTTTAATTTTATAGTATTCTGGCTCCATAAATCCACAGAGTCTGTGATAGCTTTCAGTCCCATGCTGCCATCCAGGAGTGTGGCTTTGAAATTTGCAGCCTCCCTGGAATTCCAGATAATAATGTAATGGATAAGGCTAGCCGACTGCTCAGGCCAGGCCCTACTGGGGAGTACTTCCCTCACAAGTTCACCATGATCCAGCAGTGCTGGTTCAGATGCTTACTTTTATCAGTATATTCCAGTGTGATCAGTCTCTGATTCTCAGTGATCATACCTAAAAGAGATTGATTCATAAGCAAGGATGTTAATAATTTACAACTAGGTAGGAGAACTTGGCATCTGCTCACCACAGCGCCTTCCGAATAAATAGGTTTATTCAGATAAATAAATAAAGATCAGGAGGTTGCCTGGTGAATACTGTGTTGTAGAAAAGGAGTACACTACTTTAAAAGGATTTTTTTTTTTTTTTATCCTAAGTGAAAACAACTTGCTTCCACTGCAGAGAAAGTTTGGTTTACAGGAAAGTGATCAATCATTAGGAATATGACGTCCCCTTAAGAATGACAAGGGAATTAATAAAGTTCTATCTCATTATACTTCAATACCCCACTCTTTTCTTGCATTTAACTTTATATCCCTCCTTTTGTTTTCAAAACACGTGCAACATTTTTTTGTCATCTTGCTTTTTAAAGTTATAGTAGGAAACCTCATTCATTTCATAAAGAGCTTTTGTCCAAAGTATAGCGTGAGTTTCTTCTGTGGTTTTTCAAACACCTGTTGCTAAACATTGTATCATTTGTTTATTCACCCTCTTATATTCATTCAAATTGAGCATAATATGTTCTTAATTTCAATAAAAGAGGTATATCTTTCTTCTCTGAATTTCCATTCAATTACTTCCTTCTATAACTTCCTTGAATAATTATTTAGACATATTTTTTGTAATTCAAGTTTGGACTTTCATTCATATATATATATATATATATATATATATATATATATATATATTTTTTTTTTTTTCCCATTACAGTTGACATACAATATTATATTAGTTTCAGGTGTACAATATAGTGCTTAGACATTTATATAACTTACAAAGTGATCACCCCAATATATCTAGTACCCATCTGACACCAAACACAATTATTAGAATATTATTAACTGTATTCCTTACGCTATTCTTTGCATCCCCAAGGTTGTTTTGTAACTATCAATTTGTACTTCTTACTCCCTTCCCCTTTTTCACCCACCCTCCTTCCCGGATGACAACCATCAAAATGTTCTCTGTATCCATGAGTTTGTTTATTTTGTTCTTTAGATTCCACATATGAGTGAAATCATATAGCATTTTTGTTCTCTGTTTGATTTACTCCACTCAAAACAATACCCTCTAGGTCCATCTATGTCGTTGCAGATGGCAAGATTTCATTCACTTTATGGCTGAGTAACAATCCAGTGTATATATGTACCACCACTTCTTTATCCATGCATCCATATATGGGCACCCAGGTTGCCTACATATTTTGGCTATTGTAAATAATGTTACAATGAACATATGGATACACATGTCCCTGTGAAGTAGTGTTTTGGGTTTATTTGGATAACTACCCAGTAGTGGTATTACTAGGTACTTCTTTGTCTCTTCTTGTAGCCTTTGTTTTAAATTCTACTTTGTCTGATATAAGTATTGCTACCATAGTTTTTATTTGTTTCCATTTTCATGAAATATCTCCTTCCATCCCTTTACCTTAAGTCTGTGTGTGTCTTTAGATCTGAAGTAAGTCTCTTGTAGGCAGCATATGTAAGGGTCTTGTTTTCTTATCAATTCAGCCATCCTATCTTTTGATTGGGGCATTTAATCCAAGTTAGCCCCAAATCTCTCAAAGCCTCACAAAGTGCAAACAAGTAGCATCTGGCCTCAGTGGGCCATGTACCACTTGCTGAGTAGCACTAAACCAGGTACTGGCATGCAGACTCAGTTTGTAGTTTGGTCACTTGAGACACCTCTAAACCCAGAGCAGGTGGCAACCCTCTGTGGGTTACTTTGTGGCTCATGTCAGGTGGCACTAGAAAGGTTATAGGCTGTGGCTGAACTTGGCCTTTGGCAAGGCCCCTCCCTGGAGGCCCCAGGGTTGGCATGCTGGATGGCTAGCCGTGGACCAAGCCTGAGCACCACCCAGCTGCCTCCATGGATGACACACCCCAATGGCAGACTGAGCAGACACCGGAGCCCTGCTAAAGCAAATCCTGCTCCATAGGGTCAGCACCTACACAACAGCAACTCCACTGTAATCACAACAAGTCTTCACAACCAGTCAGCCCAAAGGTCAATCCCTCCTATTGACATGCAAACAGCAACCAAGGCTCAACTACAACAGGAGGGCACACACAATCCACACAATAGGCACATCTGGAGAACCAAGCTCAGGTGACCAGGGAGACTTGGCTACGGGTCTCCATAGGACACTTACTAAATAAGGCCACTCTACTAAGACAAGGAAACATATCAGCCCTATCTAACACATAGAAGTAAACACAGGGAGGCAGCTAAAATGGGGAGACAATGAAACATGCCCCAAATAAAAGAACAGAACAAAGTTCCAAAAACAAACTAAAAAAAAAAGGAAATAAGCAATCTACCAGATGTAGAGTTCAAAACACTAGCTATAAAGATGCTCAGTGATCTCAGGGAGAACTTCAACAAAGAGATAGGAAACATAAACATGGAGCTATATATATATATATATATATATATATATATATATATAAAAGAATCAGTCCAAAATGAATAATACAATAACTGAAATAAAGAATACATTAGAGAGAATCAACAGTAGATTAGGTGAATCAGCAATTTAGAAGTTAAGGTAGTGGAAAACACTCAATCTGACCAGCAAAAAGAAATAAAGAATCCAAAAAAATGAAGATACTTTAAGGGGCCATCAAGTGTGCTAAGATTCACAATATAAAGATTACCAGAAGGAGAAGAGAAAGAACAAGGAATTGAGAACGTATTTGAAGAAGTAATGATGAAAATTTTTCCTACCCTGGCAAAGAAAAGAGACATACAAGCCCAGGAAGTTCAGAGTCCCAAATAAGATGAACCCAAAGATGCCCACACCAAGACACATAATAATTAAGATGTCAAAGGTTAAAGACAAAAACAGAATCTTAAAAGCAGCAAGAAATGCAGTTAATTATCTACAAGGGAGCACCCATAAAACTGTCAGCTCATTTCTAAGAAACTATGCAGAACAGAAGGGATAGGCAGGAAATATTCAAAGCAATTTAAACCAAGGGCCTACAACCAAGAGTACTCTACCCAGCAAGGCTATCATTTACTACAGGACAGATAAGGAGCTTCCCAGACAACAAAAAGCTAAAGGATGTTATCAATACCAAACCAGTATTACAACTTGTTTCCCCAAAAATAAGAGCTAGCATGATTTTTCAGGATGACATCCCCTGAACATAAGCTCTAATGTGTCATTTGGAGCAATCCTTAATGTAAGACCCGGTCTTATTTTCGGGGAAACACAGAAGAAATGTTAGAGGGACTTCTATAAGAAGAAAAAGAAATAAAAAAAGATAAAAAATATGAACGATAAAATGGCAATGAAATTAAGGTCAGCTTAAATATTAGTTAAGCATTTTCAAGGTATATATAGCTTGACTGTCACTCCACACAATATGAGATCTAGACTTCTGACAGTCCATTAATTTTGAGATGAAAGATGGTGGTAAGCTTCACCTATGGATTCATGAGTAAGTTATCATGATAATGGGATCATGTGGATTATAACCAATTAATCTGATTATATTGAGATTATGCTTTCTAAAAATAACTAAAACTTAAAACAATTATACTGGATGGTAGGTGCAACATATAGTGTTTTGTATTTTTTTAATGAAAGTTACTACAGAAATACATTCACTTACTAATGAAGATAAATTTAATTAACAATCAGCACTATAAAAACATTCCTGGCTAACTTCTAATAATAAGAACCTTAAGCACATTAAAATATAATTCAATTTAGAAATTTTTATTCATGCGTTTTTTTAGAAATTTACTTATTTTAAAATATAATTTACAAATGAATAGATAACTGCTTGCCTGTAACCAGATTCCTGGTCTACTTATTTTTTGTGATTACACACAAACCTCTGATTCTTACAAAACTATTAATAATGTGTTTCTGTTTGTTTTGTATCTTTGGGGGAAGACACTGGGACTTATAAATACAATTATCAAGAAGATTACAGATGATAAATATTGCAAAAAATGAAGTACCCTTTAGTCTTGCAAAATTCTTGTGAAATATATTTGTCTCAATTTGTACTAGTTTTAAAGTTGAATGTCTGGTAGAAAAAACCTGCCTGCTGAACATGTTTCAAAAAAGATAGAATTATGATTGGATTTTACTAGTGTACATCATTTATGCCCCAGAAAAATTAGCACAAGCCATGAGGACACACTTTCTTTTAAGGAATCTCTGATTTGTGTTAGCAACAGGTGCCAGAACAACTCTTTGTGTGTGCTTGAAAGAACAAATAATGGCACACTACTTGCATGTTCAAAGACATAAATTGATCTCAGCAGTAAGAAAGATAAATTCACTGAGTATATTTTATTTTGACTAGCATTGCCATTAGAAGTGGAAGAGAGAGGATGGCAACTTTTGTCCCAAAGCCTTTGAAACTTCTTTCCAACTGCTTTCAAAAGCTAATCCGTCCAAGTACTGATCCTGCTTAGTTTAGGAGATTGGGCGTGTTCAGGGTGGTATGGCTGTACATAATACAATATATGGATGACGGAGTATAGAATTGTACACTTGAAACCTGTATAATTTTACTAGCCAATGTCACCCTATACGTTTAATAATAAGAATGAAAAAGCTAATCTAAGCCTTTAAAACCAAAGCACTCATTTACTACCTAGTCAACATTCATGGAATGCTTATTATGTGCCCAGGACTGGTCTCTGCACTGAGGATAAAGTGATGGGTAAAAACAGCCATGTTTAAAAGAAAATAGTCTGAATTTCTCAAAAGTATTGCACCTATGAATCAATTTTAGTATTTTTAGAGAATTACTTAACTACTAGCTTTTCTAATTTCAAATTTTAGAAAGGTCTCAGTTTAGGATTTGTGAAACCTGGAATTTATGAATAAAAGTAAATAATATTAAATGTTCTATAGTCCTTAGAATATATATATATATATATATATATATATATATATATATATATGTGTGTGTGTGTGTGCGTGTGTGTGTGTATACACACATACATATATATAATTATATAAAATGTTTTATACAATGTTAGTAATTAATATTAATATAATATAATATATGTATATATACATATATGCAATCTAAGTATTTAATAGAATGCATTTGAGTGTTCATAAATGTAAGGAAATGTAATCCAGTGTCTACTGGACATTATTTTATAATAGTGAACAATTCTAGGTTCAAATTTTGCCATTTAATTTACTAGATCACAGGTTTATTCCATTTAGTATAGAATCCAGGTACAGGTTATATGAAGGGATAAATAAGTAAGTGTTTAATATTACTCAGTCAGTACACATTTGTTGCACATACCCAATAGACTCAGCAAAGGCAGAATTTTTTTTAAAGGAGGGGGTAGAAAACTTATAAAAGAATATGAAAGTGAAGTTGACCTAATTTGTGAGTATAGACTTGTGAAACAGTCAAGGACCTTGTGTAACGGGGTGCACAGGAAGCATGAGTCCATGTTTATGCTCAACAAAAGAAGATTGCACTCCAGACTCAGTCTGAAAAAAAGTATTCTTTGTCTGAAAAGCTGGCAGGCAAGAATCCCTCCCTCCACATCCATAAATGCAGACTGTAGAGGCAGAAAGAGAGACACAGACAGTTGAGCAGTAGAAAGATGAAAGTGGAAAGACAAGCTCCTCTTCAGTAGAAGTAACTAGTAGTCTATGTTCTGCTGAGCATATTAAAGGGAGGCAAGCCCTCAGCGTAGAGTTAATAATAGTGTATGTCTAATATGAATGTTGAACAATTGTATAAGCACAGGCTGAGGATTTTCTTCCAATAATAAAGGAAAGTATCAGTGGCAATTATCCTGAGAGAATGGCAATGAGACAACACAAAAGCACATCAGCAGAGCACCGGAAACTCAGGACAGAGAGAAAAGCCCCTAGACCTACAAAGCAAATAAGTGGTTTTCTCTAGTTCCTTAGTTGGAAGAGTGAAGATTAACTTCAATATTTTCACATTTGTTATTTATTTTCTGAATATAATTTTATTTATGTTAGTTATGCTCTATTGAGCTTTGTAGTCAGTCATTTTCTGAAGTATTTTTATTATATTCAAAAACACATCTTTTAAATAACTCTGAATTAGTTTTAACTGTCACCCTGGAGCTCTACGCTGTAGAAAACAAACATCAGGTAAGTACAAGTATATGCATGTGTGTTGTGGGTTGTGTCAAACAAATGAACCTGCAAAATGATTGAATGAGCATTTATAAGAAGAGATCAAATAATGAGCATTTATAAGAAGAGACCATTGCATGACCTTTATGTACCCATTAAAAAGAACAAACTGAAGTAACAGTCATCTAGAAGAGTTAACTAGGAAATGCTTACAGGTAGAAAAGCAAGGTGCAGAAGAGGGTAATATATACATTTCTGCAAAGTGCCCAATTGTTCCCAGTCCCTTTTTGTTTATATGGGTCTCTATGCACACATTTATAAAAGACCTATATAACTATGTAAGCATGAAGAAAATAGAAAAGTGTACATAGTAGGTTAACAGGTTCCTGAGAGATTGGGGAGGCCAGAATGGTGCTGTTTTGAAGCTAAATTACAATGAGAAAGCAAAGTCAAAAGAAGAGAAGTAATAGAAAAAAATGATTCTTAAAAAAAACTGATACAACATTGTTTATGTATTTGTGCATCATTATGTATGTGTCTTTGTGTATGAAAAACATTAAAACTTCAAAAAAAAAAAAGAAAAAGGTTCTTTTTCACAGAGTGATGAAAATAGTAAGTAGCACTTGACACAGATCTTCTTGTGGTTCTTGAAGTTGAGTTACATTTTTAAAAGTATGTCAATTCAACAGCTTTCATCTACCCTGTAGTATTTACAATTTCAAAATAGTAAATTTAATTTGGGATTATTCCCTGAAATAATTTTTGACAATATTCTGATACTCCACAGAAAAACAATAAGATAATCAGGTAAATATGTATGCATAAATTCTCTTAATATTTGCTAAATCTAATTGTGATTGTTTCTGAAACATAATTTACAATTAAAATATACTGGTTTTAATGTCTAAATACTCAATACAGTAAAAGGATGTTATCAGTATTACTATTTAGCATCTGGCTGTGTTTGGTAACTTTTAAAATAATTTAGTTTTATGATGTAGTAATAGAATATATATATATATATATATATATATATATATATATATATATATATATATATGGTTTTATTCCTGTAATTTATTTTCTAATTAAAGTTTAGGTTAAGTGAAGCAAAGATTCACTATTTCATATATAGTGTAGGAAAATATCTTTTTAAAATGATTAATTATTGAAGAATAGGAGTGCAGTTATATTTTTTTCTGGAATCCTTTGATATTTTGCTTTAGTAGAAACAAGTAGGTGGAGTATTTGTAACTGGTATACTATTTGTATAAATATTTTTAAGAGTTTGAACAAGTTCTTAACTTCTGAGAAAACATAAATATTCTATGATATCTTGAATGATTAGCAAAACTTGTTTCTTTAGTCTGTGAAAAACAGATTTTGGTGAAACTCCAGAGATTCAAAATTTTCAATGTCCAAATTAGGTTCATGTGTATTTGCAAACTTAAACTACTATAAGTGTAAAAATTGTAGCTTTCTCTAAAACAATATATATATTCTAGGAAAAAAAAAAATTGGGGCTAACAAAAAATGTAAATTTCAAATATAAGCAAGTATACTGGCCAGGACTCTAGAAAAGGAAATAAGAAAGCTAAATTATCAATAACATATTTTCAATCAACCTTTATCCATTTCTTTTTAATTTAAGTGTATTTGGCATACAATAGTATATTAGTTTCTGGTGTACTATAGTGATTAAACATTTATATACCTTATAATTTGATCACTACACTAAGTCAGGTAACCATCTGTCACCATGCAATGTTATCATATTATTGACTATATTACTTTTCACCTTTTTCACTCATCCCCCACCACATCCTCTCTAGCAATCATAAGTTTGATCTCTGTTTCTATGAGTCTGGTTTTGTTTTGTGTTATTTGTTCATTTGTTTCTTATATTTTAGACATAAATAAAATCATACAGTATTTGTCTTTCTCTGTGTGACTTTTGTTTACTTACCATAACACCCTCTAGGTTGATCCATGTTGTTGCAAATGGCAAGATTTCATTCTTTTTATTGTTGAGTAATATTCCATTTTTTGTGTGTGTACATATATATGTGTATATATATACACACACATATATGTGTGTATGTATACATATATGCATGTTAATATATACATGTGTATATATAATATGTGTACATATATATCACATCTTTTTTTTTTAATTAAATTTATTGGGGTGACAATTGTTAGTAAAATTACATAGATTTCAGGTGTACAATTCTGTATTACATCATCTATAAATCCCATTGCATCACATCTTCTTTACTCATTTATCTATTGATGGACTCCTAGGTTGCAGCCATATCTTGGCTATTGTAAATAATGCTGCAGTGCATGTATCTTTTTGAATTAGGATTTTGTTTTTTTCAGATAAAAGGCAAGAAGTGAATTGCTGGGTTGAATGGCTGTTCCTTTTTCAGTTTTCTAAAGAGCCTCCACACTGTTTCCCATAGTGGCTTCACCAATTTGCAGTCCCACCAAGAGTGCACAAGAGTTCCCTTTTTTCCACATCCTCTCCAACACTTATTTGTTGACTTTTTGATAATAGCGATACCTACAGGTGGGAGGTGGTATCTCATTTTGGTTTTGATTTGCATTTCTCTGATGCTTAGTGAAGTTGAGCATCTTTTCTTATGCGTACTGTCTATCTGCATGTCCTCTTTGGAGAAATGTCTGTTCATGTCTTCTCCCCATTTTTTAATCAGGATTATTTTTTCTGTTATTGAGTTCTCTGAGTTTGTTATATATTTTATATATTAACCCTTTCTTAGATATGAGGTGTGATAAAAAATATGGTGTTTAAATTAAAAAAATATTATAGTAAAAGACGCATTGCCATTAATCCTCCTCAATATACTCCCTCTCACTTTGAACACATTTATCCCACCATTCTTGCCACTTTCTGAAGCAGTTCTGGAAGGCCTCTTTCATGAGTGTCTTTAGTTGTGTTGTCGTGGCTGCCTGGATGTCCTGAATTGATTCAAATGTTTACCTTTCATGGTCATTTTGACTTTGGGGAAGAGCTAGAAGTAGCATGGTGCCAGATCCAGTGAATGAGGTGGATGAGGACACACCATAATGTTTTTATTTAACAGAAATTGCCATAGCAGAAGCGATGTGGGACACCGAGTATTGTTATGATGGAGAATGAAGTAAAGACACTCACGAAAGAGGACTTTCAGAACTGCTTCAGAAAGTGGCAAGAACAATGGGATAAGTGTGTTCGAATCAAGGGGGAGTCTTTTGAGGGTAATTAATGGTAATGTGTCTTTTACTGTAATAAATTTTTTTTTAAATTTAAACATTCACCGTATCTTTTGATCATATCTTCATATCAAGTGCAAATATATTATCCCATTCAGAAGTTTCTCTTTTCATTTTTTGTTCGTTTGTTTGTTTTGTTTTAGATAGCTGTATTCTCTGAATCTTGAAGAATTTATTAATAGTTAACATTTATTGTTAGTCACCACTCTTGGTGATTTACATGTATGAATAGATTTAACACTTAAAACAATTCTGTGAAATAGGAACTATTAATATAATCATTTACAGATGTGGAAACCAAGGCAGCAAAAGATGAAGTGTATTGTTAAGAAATTCAATGGTTATAAAGTTTCAATTAGACTAGATGGATGATTTCTAAAGATTTGCTGTAAAACATTGTGCCTATGGTTAACAATACAGTATCGTGCACTCAGCATGCATTAAGAGATTAGATATGTTTTGTTGTTACCACAGAACAAAATAAAAAACACCGAATAGACATAAGAAAATTCTGAGAGGTGTTGCATAATATGTCTATAACCTTGATTGGGGTGATAATATCTCAGGTGTTTGCATATGTCGAATTCAGCAAATTGTTCACATTGAATGTGTGCAGTTCTTTTTATATCACTTACACCTCTATAAAGCTATTAAAAAAAAGAAAAGAAATTTGTCTAGGTTAGTCAGCCAGGATATGTAGTGCTGAGTTTAAAACCAGTTTGATCAGGCTGTTAACTATTTCACCAAGCTTTCTCAATTGCAGCACTAATGGCATTTTGAATCAAATGATTTTTTGTTGTAGTGGAATTTTCTGTGCAATTGTAGTGTGTTTAGCAGCATCCCTGTCCTATACTCACTAGATACCACCACATAAATCATTACAATCAACAGTGTCTCCAGACATTGCCGAACATCCCCTGGTGACAAATCGCCCCCAGTTGAGGAGCACTGGGTTAAACTAATCAAAACATTAGGAGCCCTGACCTAATGGAGAAGGAGGAAATGAAAATCAGAGTTCTATTTAGAAGGGAGGAGGAAGGAATGGATGCTGGGTAAGTGATTTACAGTACAGTACAGTAGCTGTATTGTAATTATTTATTGGCCCTTGTCCTCTACTAGGATGGACATTTCTTGGGTATTGGTTTTGCTTCTTGCTTCTCTTATTCCTAGTACCCGGCATATACTGGGTTCTTAATACTTGTTGTTGAATGGATAAATTATCCTTTGGAAAGGGGATTTCTTGGGTGCTCTTTTGATTCCTTCTATTAATCGTTTTATAACATTGTCAAATATTCTGTGGGGGCAAGATTGCCTTAGGTTGAGAACAATTGCCCAGTACACTGCCTCTCACTTGATGACTCACCCACGTTTTCATAAACTTGATTACTTAAAACTTGTACTAAACCAATTATTTTGACTTTCTAGCAAAAGTATAAGGACCAACATAAAAAGCCCTGTGGTGGAACTGCTGCATATTTCCTTTATTTCTATAGACCTACTGCATCCTCATAACCCATCGTGCCCACCCTCAGACTCTTGGTTCCAGGCACTCTAAGCCACTTGCTCTCTTAATGCAAGTCCTCGTTATCTGTTATCTCCTTTCTTAGAATGGCTACTCTTCCCCACTATATCTAGCTAACTCCTATTGTTTCTTAGGACTCGTCTTTCAGAACTGACATACTAAAAGCCCAAGGCTTCACTATACTTCCTTATATGCTCTGATAATCCTATTATACCTTTAGCACACTTAATTTACCACACTTAATGGTTTTGTGTCATTTTCCCCTTAAACTATGAGTTTAGTAAGGGAAATGTATACTATTATTGACACGCCACTGCCTAGTGCCTAATAGATCTCTACATGATGAATGGATGAAGATTAGAATGAAGTCATTTTTGATAATCAATGAAGGTCAACTATTGAACGATTTACTGCCCCAAGAAACATTTTAAGTGTAAGTTTAGGTTAACATTTACCACATGGATTTTTAGAGTATGTGCTCTTGTTGCATTACTAGATGACTATGCAACAACTGAGAGCTCTGTAAATAAACACACTTGGAGATACTACATACCATAAGAGAAAGTTTGAGTGTCAGTCCCAACTTTGGCACTTGTAATTACTGTGTGACCTTTATCAACAACAAGTAAACTCGTTGAATATTATTCTCTTCATATAACAACACTCATTAGGAATTAAATGAGATAATGTACACAAATAGTGAACGCAGTGCCTAGTTTATGGTGAGGGTGAACACATGATTTCTTGTACAAATCAGGATATATTCAAGAGAGAAAGAGGTAGGGACAAAAAAAAGAAACCTGCACTGTCGAGGATGTACCCAGGCACAGGATATTCAGTAAAAAGTAGGTAATATTATTTGTGGCCAAAAGGAGATGTTATTCTTAGGGAAGTAAAATATGCTGCCTTGCGGTTATAACTGGTAATGGTAACATAAAAAATAAAATTTAAAAAAGGATATTTTATGGCTTCTTATCTCCATGTCATAATTTTAATTTTTACAACACTAAATTTACCTGAAATAAAAAAAATGAATCTTTGCTACACTTTCTGTCATTTAGAAGATTGTTAAATTTGCTGATGATATAAGCTGGTCTTCTTGAACATTTACAAAAATAGATAGGTTTGCTCCACAGGTGTATAGAATACTGTATGTGTATGGAGATCCCATTAGGAAAAACAGCCTTCATCTTACCTGATTATATATTGTATTAAGTGAACACCTTGGTTTGTACTAATTAATCAGTAACTACTCTTTAGAGGACTTGTAACTACAGTTAAAAATGACATCAGTCGGAAGCTGAGAGGTCGATCTAAATGATCACAACCTTATTTATTTATTTATAAAAATAATTTTACCATAGGAGAATCACGTGACTACATTTTATATAACTTTTAAAAATTATACTTCTTTTAATGTGTGTAACTCTATGTAGCCATTGCTACAGACTTTTGTCTGTGTGTAAAATATGTATCTGCAGATCCATCTATGTACGTATTCAGGCATTATTGACTAAAGAATGGGTGGACTAGACTCTAACTCCGGTAGACCAAATGTGTATTGTAAACTTTGTTATCCACATATTTTGCAAATTTGTCTTCACAAGTCAAGGCTATAGAGTTGTTAGCCCATGTGATGCACAGTCATGGAGCTTATGTTCAGAATGCTTCTCTTCAATCCAAGCACGTGCGTGCGTGTGTGCGTGTGTGTATACACATATATATTTTTCTAATTATTTCAGTGACTTAAATTTTAAAATAAAATTTACAAATAGGTCTAAGCATTTTTAAGGAGATAACCTCTCCTAAAGGATATGAAACTGCTCTTGATTGGTTCAATCTCCTTACAAACAAGGTCGCTATCACAACTCTGTTCCTAGGGGCTAGGAAGAACACTTAAAGGCAGCTTATGTTATTTAAAAGTGCTTAAAGATAATAGATGGTACCATTATACACGTGATTTAATCTTGTGCATGTAAGGGTGTGGACGCCAATCACAGCTCAGAAAAAATCTTCCCTGGCCCTGGATACAGACCATGGAAGCCTCCACTTACTGGCCTAACCCAGGTGTGCCAAGATAGCAGTACTCTTCCCATAGGCAAGGCTGAAATAAAGTTATTCTGAATAGGGTCTTTTTTTTTAACTTTTTTTTTTAAGATAATGAGTAGAACAAGGGAGAAAGAGAAGTGAAAGGAGAAATTATACACACTTTGAAACTATTTCATTCATTCAAAGGTAATTACTTGGCAAACAATTTAATTTTTAGTGCATAATGGCCTCTGCTAAAATTTCAATTTCAGTGTGAGCCTCTAATCTAACTCAGCAACACAATCCAGATTCCACTTCTACCTTTAAGTAACCATGTCCCACATCTCTTTTATTTACCACAAGTGAGACTGCCAGGTAAAGAATGGTTGTCAAAAAGTCCTATTTAGCTTTTTCATCTTATAAATGAAGTGAACAATGAACACACACTTCAGTAGTTGAATAGGAGGTAGGTCGAAGTTAACATATAATTCTAAAATGTATTATTTTATAATTCTGGCTGCACAAACCTCTTTTCTTATGAAGGAAAAGCTTAGTTTTTACATATGATAAGAGTAAAAATCTTAGTAGTTGGTAAACGAATAGCACATTGTTAACTCATTCGTGACAGAGGATGGCATAAACAAAGGATGGCATTATATGGATAGCAATAAAAATAATATAAACTAAATTATTTAGGGGGATATCATATTAATGATCAAATGAACAAAGGCAACTATATTTGATTTATTATTTGCATTTTTACTAAGTGATATTAAGGCTTCATTGTTTTCCTGTCACTTAAAAATAGCCAATTTAATTCATATCTCAGTTGTATGTTGAGGAAAAACTAATTACCAATAGAGCAGAAAAGAGTTTTTCCTAGCAAAAATATTTTTGGTAATTTTCTTTTTCTCTGACATATAAATTAGTTAACTCCATTTTATTTTATAGTAAATTGTTTCCTCAATAGGATCCAACTTATAAAAAAACATTATTTTGATAATTATTAATTTGTATTTGGGAGTTTCATCAGTTATTCTGCAGTCTTGATATATAACAAAATTTCCAATTCCCTGTATCTAAATGTCCCATGACAAGCCCTTGTACCCTGCAATCCTTTTAGATAACAATATTTCTTAAGGCAAAAAAAATCACCAAATATCACATTAGGGTGTAGCAATCTGTGTTTTATAGAAATTGAAACAAACATAGCAGGTTCTGGAGAATAAAGCATGCCTAGTGTTTCTGCAGAAAATCTCTAATAATTGGTATGTAATTTTAAAATTAATGTCAAATTCTGAAAAATTCTGCAATCCCTTTAAGCAGAGTATATGAATCCTGTGGCCCTTTTAATATTCAAATTAATAATGGAAGTTTAAAATATATCATATAATGACATTAATGCCAAGCTACAGAAATGTCATGAAATGAGACCTATTCCATGCAGAAACATAGTATACATATAAGAACTTTTAATTAATATTAATCATGTATTTTCCTAAATGTTCTATAATCAGTTCAGCTCTCTATAAATTGAAATATTCTGAATTGTTTTACACCATCAGTTTTTACATATTGCTAAAATTAATAAAAAGAATTTCAATCTATTAAATGGCTTTAAAAACTATTAGTGAATGCTTCCATAGAAATAAGTACTTAATATACTAACACTCTATTGAAGATCTAAATTACATATGTAAGAAAAAAATGTAAAAACATTTGCCTTGTTTGAAAAACATTCTGGAGGTCATTTAAGTCGATGAAATAGCTAACTTCAAATTTTATTTCAAAGACTTTTAAAGTCACAGAGACAAAATAGACAGTTTGTCTGTACTACACTGTTTGTTATTCAGCCAATCCTAAATTAAAGTCTCTATTTTGACATGATATTCAAAGTTTATTTTTGAAACACAATAAATGTCTTTTAAAATATGGCTTATTTCTTTATATAAGCATATATCATAAGAAACAAATCACATATGGCAGAACAAAATAGATTAATTTACAAAATCGGTTATGAAATTGGCTAAAATAGCATCTTAAGACAAATATTAGTGTTGTTCATAGTTATTAAAGAATGATCATCATCTTCATAAATTATCCTCGTAAATGTCTAATGCTTTCTCATTCAAGAAAGTCTGAAGAAAAGATGTTTCCTTATTTGACAAGCAAATTAATTTGTATACCATCGTGCTTTCTAAATTTAGCACTGTTTTGTTGTAATTTTTGAAAATTTCCTTCCCCATTTCTTAGAATTCATACTTCTTAATTTGTTTTTTCTGTCCTCATAAATGATATAAGTAATATTTCCTCTTTAACTTCAATAGTTATAAAACTTCTAAACTCAAGCCAATATTTTCATATTATGTAAAGTTTTAAAAAATTACACACAATTAATCTTCTAAAGCCAAGTTGGTAATGTTTCCAAAAAAAGTGATTTAAAAACAAGCAAAGCAGCCACTTAAACACTATTTCTGAAAGAAAAGACGCCATTCACATAGACATACTGCATATGATATCACTTATTCATGTGAACAAAAATATTTTCATTCAGACATCACCTTATACTACTTGTATACAATGCTAGAGGTATGAGGCTTTATCTTCAGATTACAATCTTCTGGGTTCCGTGTATATCTACAGTGCTTTCTTTCTTTCTAAGGATCCTAAGAAGGGAATTTTGCTAAGTCAGTATTCAGTTCACCAACGGAAAGGGCTAGTGATTTTTATAGGTAATCCACATTTTCATAGTTAACATTCTCAGACATGCCCCAGCTAATGCAAAATGCTGATGAGTTTCCAATCATGTGAAATTAATTTCTAAAGAGAGCCTGGGGAGTGACATCAGGTTTCATGAGGAAATCGGCTAAGAAATGAAAGACCAGGACATGAAAACCTTTCCTCAATTTAGCACTGCATTGGTCTTTGGTGATCACTTAGAGCTCTGCTCATGCAAGGAAAGTAATATCCAGAAAGCAACTTACTAGTACTGTGACAGAAAAATCATTCAAAGATAACCAGTGTACAATGTTATTGTACCTTCCAGTTCTAAGCTTTGGTCCCTCACCATGGATAATAAAAATTATCATTTAATTAATAACTGATTGATAGTCATCAGATATTGAAAAATCTTATTTAAAAATATTTTTTCTTATTATATAGATAACTTTATCTTCCTTAAAATTACCATTAGTTTTAAGGAAAGGATAATGATGCTCTTACATATCCCCAGAGAGACATGAAAGTAGACACTTGAGGAATTAGATATAAATTCTCATCGTTTCAGAAATTTAATGTAATATGGTTTCTGAATTGTATAAGTAATAATTTGTTAGTTGTTAGAAGATACTAGTCAAAGCATATATGCTTTCTTATGATGTCTCAATCTGTCAATATCTAATTTTTGCTACTAAGTGAAAAGGGAAATAAAGGAACTTTTGAGTCATGGGGACAATTTTAAACCAGACAAAAATCCATTTTGAAAATAATATAAATATTTATGTTTAATTTGAATTTTAGATAGAGCCTCTTATAATTCTCTTGTATTGAAGTTTAAATGTGCTAAAGATTTGTAACTAAATAACAATGGGATTTTACAATGAATCCTTAATAGAAAGTCTATCCTTTTAAAAATACTAATCTAAGCAATTAACTTGTCACAGTCTGGGTCAGCTAACTAAATAATATAATATGTATAAAACTTCTTTGCTTATGTGAGTTCCCCAGGGATGAATAAATTCTACACACCTTAATAATGCCCAGCCAGTTCAGTTATCTAGGTACTTGGCCAGTCTATTATTGGAATATGAAGTACAGGTTGAGCAACCTCCACTGGATTAACTGATGAGATTTTGGATATTGAAGTTTGCATGTGATGCTTAGTGAGAGATGATCATTTCCTGGGTTAATGAAAAAAAATAACTATACATACTTTTCCTTGGAAGTCTCCATTAGTCAGTCTTTTTAGATTTGTGGTCTTCTGTTTCTTATGTAGTGCCAAATTACTTCCTGACCAGAGTTTGGATAAGGGGTACCTGTGTAGCTAACCTCAGACTGCTCCTCTGGTTCTCCTATGGACACTTAACAGTGCATCCCTCCGATTCTGGCCCAATTCTAAGGTTTCTTTGGTTCTGCTCTTCCACGCTTCACTCAACTTTGTGGGTTCTAGCCATCATCCTGAATGGAAAACTACCATTTCCCAGAGTAAAAGCAGGAGCACCAATATCCTGGGTCATATTGAGCCCATAGTTAATTCCACACTGACACTGCAAAACTAACCAGGCTTTATAGGAATTATTCATATTTGCTTTTCATTTTTATTGTTTAAGTCACCTAATGTAAATATACAATTTTATTTTATTCTCGAATTCAGTGTTCCTTCAGAGGGCATAATGAGCTCAAAGTCCTCCTGAAAACTTCAGAACTTTCCCATAAGCAAATCACTTGCTTATGAAATCAGTTCTTCTGTCACCAGTATAGACAATCGTGAAGCAATTGTACAGTAGAATTTAGGAAATAAAGAATATGATCATTCCAAAATTACCTCATTGTAAAGCTGCTATGAGAAGCTTGTACCAATGCCTGTTTTGTTTTGATCATTGGCATTGCAATATCATTTCCCATAATTTGTACACAGGTTACATTTGCCATGATTAAATTGTGATTAAACATAAAATAAAATCTGCTTTGTCAATATTTGTCTGTTGATTACTTAGTTTGATCACCAATGGTCTGTTCTACTGAGAATAAAAACTTAGTTATTATTAATAAAAACTCCTTGCAAGCACTATCACAGTATTAATGGAGAAACTTCACCAGCTTGCTTATCTAACACTGTAACTTCCCCACCTTTCTCTTTCATCCTTCTCTGTTGGTCTTTGTGAAACCATAATACAATTACACAACTCCAGACACAGTCTAGCATGAGGCTTACTTACTGTGTTTTGGAGACATGAGAAATTAACCATTATTGAAATGTGTTGGTTTTTTTTTAAGTGTAATACCTATATAAAATTTTTAGGAAAGAAAAAGTCCTTAAGAAATAAATATGCTAAAAATTGTGTTATGTTCTGGGAATTTTTATTGTTTTATTTTTTTCTGCTATGCTTTTTCACATTTTCCAAATGTACTACCTTAAAAATATATTACTTTTTAAAGGATAAAAGCATAATCGAGAAATGTGGGGCATATCTGGAACAACTGAAAATATTTTGAGAGCATATGCATATGTGCAGGTATGACTTTTCAAACTTTTTTTATAAAGAGCATCATAATTTTTTAACTGGCCAGCACATTCAAAATCAGCAAATTAATCTCTTTCTAAAAAATTCTTAATATTATATTTTATTTATTTATTTTTAATTTTTAAAACAAATTATTATTATTATTATTATTATTATTATTTTTACTGGCATGCATTTGAATCGTGACTCTGCTACTTGAGTGAGTTACTCTCAACCTGAAAGTGTTCATTTAAAGAGGGAATAATGATGTTTGATCTTAAAGGGTTGTGAGGATTTGTTATATTTAAAATGCTATAGCATATAGCAGAAGCTCAGTAAATTCTAAATTTTTCAAGTGAAAGTTTAAAAAGATAGAAATGTAAGTCTTTCAGAGATACTGAATTTGATATTTAAAGTTTATTATTAAAATAATTTCTTCAGAAATACATAATTTATTAATTTGGTGATCCATGCTTTTTTTAAATTAAAGTTTATTGGGGTTACAGTGGTTAGTAAAGTTATATAGGTTTCAAATGTACAATTCTGTAAACATCATCTATTGTATATCACATTGTATATTCACCACCCAGAGTCAGTTCTCTTTTTATCACCCTATGTTTGATCCCCCATATGATGTCACTGATATGTGGGATATAAAACTGAAAGCAACAAAGGAACAAGACAAACACACAAAGAAACAAAAACTCATAACACAGACAATAGTTTAGTGGTTACCAGAGGGTATGGGGCGAGGGGGTGGTAGACGAGAGTAAACAGGATCAATACTTTCTTTTATTTAAAACACAATTTGGTTTAGTATATTTGGATTCTAATGCTATCTTGAAACAATAAACAAAACAATACTTGCTGAAAATTCACAGTCAAACCTGAAGTCTATTAGGAAAATATTTACCAGGGATCCCTTCAATGTCTGTAGTGACAATATAGTTTCACATTAGTTATGTCTTTTACATAATATATTTGCCATATTTGCCAAAATGTCAATTAGCTATGTGTTTTATTATCTCCATAGAGATTCAGAAATGGTATATTTTTATTTTTAGGTATTTATTATCTTAGTTTTTAATATAATTTACTTGTATATTTATTTATCATTTTTGCTTTGAAATAAACTATTTTTGCAGCAGTTTTCTAGTCACAGAAAAGAAGGGCAGAAAGTACAGAATTCCCACTTATCCTGACCCTTTTCCCCACACACAAGCACAGACTCCCACGTTATCAATACCTGCCCCCATATGGGATATTTGTTACAATTAATGAACCTACATTGACATATCACAATCACACAAAGTCATAGGACACATTAGAGGTCACTGTTGGTGTTTTATATTCTATGGGTTTTGACAAATGTGTAATGGCATGTATCCATCATTATGATATCATACAAAGTAGTTTCAATGCCCTAAAAATGCTCTGTGCTCTGCCTATTCATCCTTCCCTCCCTGCTTTCTCCCTTCTTCCTGGTAACTAGTGAACATTTTGCTATCTAGCTCCATAGTTTTGTCTTTTCCATAATATCATGTAGTTGGAATCATGCAGTATGTAGCTTTTTCAGATTGGCTCCTTTTACTTAGTAACCCACATTTATGGTTTTTACGTATCTTTTTATGGCTTGAGAGCTCATTTCTTTTTAGTACTGAATAATATTTAATTTCTGCATTTACCACAGTTTATCACTTCACTTACTGATAGTTTGGGCAATTATGAATAAAGCTGCTATAAACATCCATGTGCAGGTTTTTGTGTGGACATCCATTCTCAACTCCTTTGGGTAAATACCAAGGAGTGTGATTGCTAGATCACATGGTAAGAGTGTGTTTCCTTTGTAAGACTGCTAAACTGTCTTCCAAAGTGACTGTACCATTTTTCATTCTCGCCAACAAAAAATGAGAATTCCTGTTGCTCCACATCCTCACCAGCATTTGGTGTTGTCAGTGTTCTGGAATTGGGTCATTGTAATAAGTATGTAGTGGCATTTCATTGTTGTTTTAATTTGCATTCCCCTGATTACATATAATGTAGAACATATGTTCATGTGTTTATTTTGCCATCTGTTTCTCCTCCTTGGTGTCTGTTAAGGTCTTTGGCCCATTTTTAAATCAGATTGTTTGTTTTCTCATTGTTGTGTTTTAAGAGTTCTTTGTATATTTTGGATAAGTCTTTTATCAGATGTATCTTTTGCCAGTATTTCCCACTAGTCTATGGCTTGTCTTCTCTTGATAGTCTTTCACAAACTAGAAGTTTTTCATTTTAATAAAGTCTATCTTATCAAATATTTTCTTCAACAATTGTGCTGTTGGTTTTGTATCTAAAAAGTCATTGTCATACAAAGGTCATCTAGGATTTTCCTAATTTATCTTCTCAGAATTTTATAGTTTTGTATTTTACATTTAGTTCTATGATCCATTTTGAGCAACATTTATGTGTATAGAAAAGTTAAAATAGTCAATGACAAGTCTTTAAAGTAATTATAAGAAACTGAAAAAAATATAAATACTTTTTAAAAAATCACAATTATACTGATAATCACCAATATTATACAAATAAATATTGTATGCATTTCCAAAATGGGACTTGAACAAGTTTTGCCTGTATTACAGAGACAGTGATATTAGGTAAAACAGTATACTTGGCTAGAAAATAAATCTTTACTACTAATGTCCAAAAAAAAAAAAAAAATTCAATGCCACACACAACTATAATTTGACATTTCGAGGTATAGCAATTAACTTTAGCTTATTTTTAGATATAAAATGAGTAAATATAGAACAAAATCTAGGAGTAGTTTTTGGCACTTATTTACTCAAGAAGTTATGTTAAAAAACAATCATGTAAGAATGATATCAGTTCAGCAATGTGCGTTTCCTAGTATATACAGAGGGTGACAAATAACCAATGGATACACATTTTAAGAAAGGAAAAAAATATTAAAATAGTAACACTCAGTATACTCGTATACTGATAACAAAAGATGAATACAAGTCATGCTTAACCTCGTTGGAGCTCGACGTGGTTACCATCAGCATCCAGACACTTCTGATTACGGCGAACTACTGCTTGAGCAATGTTGATCAAAGTGTCCACTTGTATACATTTTTTGGCACCCCAGTATATTCTTCAACAAGCTCTCGTAAGTCCATCTACTTATTGTAAAGCTATCACCACTCTTCCTGAAATTTCTGCATCCAAGGGCATTCATAATATCTACACACAGAGTAATAAGTAAAGACAGAGTGCAGCACTGACAATTTTGCTCTAAAAATCCATTTCCTATGGAAAAAAACTATAACCTCTTTCAAATGATTACTTTGCAAACTACCTCATACTATTTGAGAAAGAAATGTTTAGAATTGTTGGCTATAACTATTTTGAAGTCTATAACTTATTTTAGTTTTTTTCCCCAGTAGGGAACAGATTTGTCCTTACCATCTTTGAAACTCCAAAGGCTAAAGGATAAATATCCTATTTCTTATGTACATAAAATTATTAATGTCAAAGTGAAAACAATTCTAATCTCAAAGATAATTTCTTTTTTCCTCATCAACATACACCTGACTATTACTCTATTGACATGTATAATTATATAAAATTTATTCTTATCAGGAAAAATCAGTTTTATAAAGCAATAATAACTACAATGTTTGTGGGAAGAGGCCAAAGACTGGGAAAAGTGCTTCCGGAGGGAGACTGTGGGTCTGGAGCCTCATTTTTAATTAAAAGAACCTATGAATTTATTTTATTATCCCACAACACTATCTCTCATAATTAATTATCAATTTCTACAGCCTTTCCCAATAGCCCAGATTTCACATAATTTTTTTGAAATGTTATGAGTATGACCAATATGCTGTTCTAAGTGCTGATATTGTTTTATTTTCTTCATTTAGAAAAATATGTTATATTCGAGTATATGGATATAGTACAAAACATGCACATTTAAGAGATTTATTTTTAATTATAAAGAATCAATTTTCCCCTATATTCTCTACTTTTATGAACTGCATGTGAATAAATGCCCATTTATTGACTGTCAACAAAAATTTATTAATTAATTTTCAGGGAAAAATTAACAAATTAGGGCACATTCAGGAAAAGGCAATCAGAATAAAACATTTTGCAATTATGTCATATGAAAAATTGTTGCATGAATATGGATTAAAACCAACTTTGTCCAAGGGGCAAAAAGAGGACTAATGGGTAGAAGTTAAAAGGCATCTCTTTTTTTATGTAACATATAGATAAAAGTTTCTTAAAGTTGTATCTCATCATACTATAAAGTTGTAAACCACCCATTATTAAAAATGTTCTAGCACAAGCTAGATAACCATTATTAGAAACAGTATAAGATTGGTTCACTGACTAAAGGTTGCATTTCATGACCTTTAGGATTCCTCAAAATTCTAAGACTGGATCAGTTAAATTATATATAGATACATTCTAAAGATATTTTTTTAGAGTTTCATTAATGTGTGCTAAACTGAACCACGAGACAAGTACTAATGGGCTATTAAATCATGCCCTATGGTGTCTTTAAACCACATGTCTTTTGGGCTTACATTTAATTAAAAATTAAAGGCTATTTTTGCAATTGAACCTGCTCTTGCATCAGAAAATGCTTAAGAAAAAGTAAGATTATTCACTTTTCTTGTTAAATAGTCTGCACTAGTTAATTTTTTTTCTATACCACTAGCCACCTGCTCCCAAAGTTCTAATTCTAGAGACCCATTTCATTTGCATAATACCTTTTTACTTTGAGAACAGTTTATGGTAATACTTTTACATTTAGATAAGCTCAAAGGCCATTATTATTTTAAGTAGATTTATAATCTATGTACATTGACACACAGTTTTTTTCACATCCTATTGTTAGAGCAATATCCAGAAGAGTAAGTCTTTATTATGAATGGAGGAAGTTGCAACTGTTAAAAATTTTTTTACAAGCTTGACTTGTATTCACACCAATAATGTATCCCTTTGTGGCCAACATACCGTATTTCCCTGAAAAATAAGACCTAGCCAGACAATCAGCTCTAATGCGTCTTTTGGAGCAAAAATTAATATAAGACTGGGTATTATATTATATTATATTATATTATATTATATTATTATAGACCCGATCTTATATTATATTAAAACAAAATCGGGTCTTATATTTATTTTTGCTCCAAAAGACACATTAGACCTGATGATCCTGCTAAGTCTGATTTTGGGGGAAACACGGTAATATTATCACCTGAATTGTTATCAATGTTTTATTTGTAAGAGAAGATTATGGGAATTTCTGTAAGGTTTCAAGAAGACTAAAGAAAAAAAACTATAGTATGTATTGTACTTTATGAAAGTTAGAAAAATCATTAGAATTGATGAAAATTTTGCGAATCAAATTAGGAAAATAAGACACCTCTGTCTTTCAGGAAATATGTAATCTTGCTGAAAAGATAAACCGTGTGAGTCCCAAATTAATATTATCCAGTTGGATAACATCTAGAATTAAAAAAAAAAGAAAACTGATATTCCATGATATAGCTTAGAAAAGGGGTATAATTGCTAGAAAATAAAGTACTTTTTTGTAATTCAATAAATGTTTTTGGTTATCACTATATCTTTACTACTTTTAGAAACATCTTTAGTCTTCTAGTTAATTTATAAAAAATAAAGATGATTAGATTATCATATAAATGAAAGGAATCAAGGTATCACTACATACCCAATTCTTTTTGTCTTGAGAGCATTCCAATATAGTGCTAATGTAGTCAACAGCTTTTTTTACGTTTTGCATCTTTGTGTCTTGGAATTTACGTCATTCAAATTACTTTACATACGCATCACCAACAGAGGTTGACCGGTAGAGGGAGCCATTATCTACGTAGTCGAAAATTTGAAAACAGTATTCTTTGCTCATGAAAGAAACTATCACAGAATTTTAGTCAATTTATCAATTCCCTTTTAAATTAAAAAAAAAATAAGCTACTTAAATGGGTTTAACATTTTTATATTTCAAAACACATCAAGTTTCTTGTAATCCCTTTGATGAAGTAAAAAGATGAACACCTTTTATAATTTGTATACTTTTTAAAATTTTGCCTCAAATTTCTTAAATGACAGTAATACTAAAGGAAATGTATTCACAGGTATTTTATCAGTATTAGCCTCTCTTTATATTATTGTCATACTATTTAGCCTCATTGTTTATAAAATAAGTTCAAACTACATAGCACTTGGGGAAGAATTATCTACATAGCTTCCCTACTCGTATTATCTAGTCAAATGAAAAGCTATGCTCTACCTTGTGAAAGAAGTGTGGATTTTTTTTAATGGTAATTATAAGATTATATTGGAAATTCTCTTTTGATAGCATATAATTTTTTTTGATAAACAATTGTTTGTTTCTTTAAAAAATGGAATAGAATTAGGAAATCTGTATTTGCCCAGATGTTGACACATTAATAACAGTAGTGTGTTATTTAAAGCTTTTATATTTATTTGAATTATATTTAAAAATAATTACACGTGAAGACACCTAAGATGATTCATATAAGTTTGCATAGCACAGCTTGAGACAAACTTAAAAGAAGTTTATAATTAGAAGTCTTTACACTCACACTCCAAAAGCTCAATTTGCTTCCCATAATGATATATGAATTAACACCTGTATTAATCAAAGAAAAACCATCTTGTGACTATTTACTTTTAAGTAGAAATTTATTAGAGATTGTAAATGATCCCTCACTTTCACAGTTTTTAGTATCCTTACTCTTTAGGGCAGTTCTTTATCACAGTCGTGATAGCCACACAAACATGGCCTTTGTATGCACCAACCTATAGAGTCTAGATCAGTAGTTCAACAAATACGCACTAACACCCATATAGGCCAGGTACTGTTCTAGTAGAGGTAATCTGTTGATAATAGCACAGGCCAAAACAATCCCCCACGACTTCATCTGTAATGCAGTTTCTGTAGTAAGTAACCAGCCAAGTTAGTGTTACCTGGTAAGAGAGGCGTCTACTCCTGCCTCTCAAAGTGTGTTCTAATATCCAGCAACCTGGCCTCCCCTGGGAGCTTATTACAACTTTACTCTCAGGCTCTGGTCCACAGTTACTGAACCAGAATCTGCATTTTAATAAGATCCCCAGGTACTTAGAATATGCATTCAATTTTGAGAAGCACCTCTTTGCAGAGATTTCTCAGGGAATTCCTAAACTTCTAGTGTCTCTAGTATTAATAAATACGTTTGACTTTGAAACCGGGTAGTTTCGGAAAACCGCAAGAAAGTTTTCTAGTTCTTAGATGTCTTGTCGGTGCCTAGAAATTCCACTGTACATCATGACTGGAAGGTGTGACTTGGAGTGATTGTGCAGTTTTACACACTGGGTGTAATTCTAAAATCGCTCAACAGTTATTTTCTAGTCCTGTCTTTTTCAGAAGAAAACAGTTATTAGAAATGAACCTAAGACTACCATCCACATATTTCTTTCTGTGCTTTTTTCTTATATCTCTGCAAAACTTTTGAATATTAACAATCATAGTAACATAAGCAGCTTTTATAATTGTGATATAATATGAAGAAAAATGTACTGCTATGGTTAAGAACCTTCATGTCATCACTGAAAAAACCCAGTACGTAAACTTTGACAGGACAAAGCCAGAGATGAACGAAGTGTCACTGGCTGCTGCTGACAAACAGAGGAGGAGAGTCAGCGTGGGGAGTACTGTACAATACTGGGATTATATTTTATCCACAAACCCACACTCATATCTCACTGACACCATCCTTATGGTCAGCAATTTTTGGTGCTCTGTTTAGACTTGGTCCAATCTTATCTTCTGTGTCCCAAGCAATCTCCCCTTTACTATGATGGAAAATGAATAAACTGAAGAGTCAAAGTCATGACAGAGCTAGCAAAGGAAACGGAAGCTTCTGCTTCTGCATAGAGCTGGCCTTGTGTGACTTCCAATGTGAGTGAGAACCTCAACCAGTGGACCTCGCTCCTTAAAGAGCGTGTCTCCTGTGACAGAGCAGTAGAAGGGGAAGTAGGAGGAAGGCAGTGATTCCATTGCCTAAAGTGTCCTGAGTTTGTATACGCCTCTGTTACGTATGTGCACATGCTTGCACAAAACTGATGTTCCCTGTCTTCCTGTCTTGTTCATTATCACAGTTCACAGTCTCTGGGAATCACTGTCATGTCATTGAAGAGATGGTAGAATCAGCCACTTTAATTACAGATACAGAACCTGAGGTTAAGCAAGCCTGGGAAACTTGCCTCCAGTTTAGTTTGCAGCAGGTCTGATATAGTCAAATCAAAGGCTTGTCAAGGGCCAGCTTTCTTCCACACTCTCCTCAGACTACATTTTAAAAATGTATTGATTTTATTTTCCCTTCAACGCGTCATTCTGAACATTGAGATTGGGAAGAGAGGGAAAATGCTCCAGACATTAGGCACTCTGGGCCTTTGGACTAATTGCATTGAATAGATAGTTATTAAGTGTCTACTATATTCAAGACTGTGTTGAATGGCAAGATGCACAAATGAGAAAGATGTCCCGCTTTTCTCAACTGAGCTGAAGTACATGCGAAGGCTAAGAGTTGTCACCAGGCTGCACAAAGCGACCAATTCTCTCTAGTAGGAGGTTACAGCAACCTGTCATAAGCCTCAGTGGGAGAATGCACCTTTCTCTCCCTTATCCTTCACACCTATACCTAGAGGGCTACACACACCCCTAGGAATTTTACATCCTCTGAGCACAAAAACAGGTCTACCTGACTTAAGTGTGGTTCCCTGGAAAATAGCAGACAAGTGTCTCTTTCAGACTTGAGAATCTGCTTGAATTCGAAAGGAACAAAACGGGGAGCTATTAAAATTCTGAGCATAGTATTGTGTTATTGAAATTCCATCAAACACCAGACTGTTTTATCAAACATCACTGTCACTTTATACTCTTTATTTTTGCCAAACATTAGATTTTACGAATTAAAAAAAAAAGTGACCTCGGCAATTTAAGATATGTATATTATTTTTTAAAACTTGTTATAAAACTGCGCATTAAAAAAATATAATGTTTGGACATTTGATATCATTTCTTTCCCCATTGATAAAATGATCAGTAGCAAGCATCAGCTCCCCATTCAAATATAGACATGCATCCTACTTTTTTTGCAAGAGCATAAAATTAAAATTCTCACTGAGAAAAATCAATGTCTTCTTATGTCATTTTCTTCCTTCACTGAAATCGAATGGATAGAGAGTGGTTGGAAGATTGGCATTAGCAGGGATGTTTCTCTTTAAAAAGAGCTTCAGCACATGCTGAAGAATTTCCAGTATCTCCAAACAAATAGAATTCTATTGTTTTAAACCATTCAGATGCATTTGTGAAGAATCACACACAGATCATTTTAATACTCTCATAACATAAATGATGAATGTTTAGCTGCATCAGAGAAGGGAAAGATAGGAACTAATTAAAGAACAAATGAAGACAGACAATATAGAAGGATTGTAGGTATTATATACAATTTTATGCAATACACCTAATACAGGGGTGTCCAAACTGCGGCCTGCGGGCCAACTGCGGTCCGCAATCCATTTTTAATTGGCCCTCAGCAAATTCCAAAAATATATTTAGTTTACTTAAATAAACCAGGTGAGGCAATACGTACTTCACCTTGAGTGAGTGGCCTGGCTGTTTGTGTATTTTACCGCATATGGCCCTTGGTAAAAAATGTTGAAAAAAGTTTGGACACCCCTGACCTAATAGGATATATTTAAGAAATGAACAGGGCCCATGTACATGGTGATAGCATAGAATTTCATTTTAAATGCTGCCTGTATCTTTGTGTAAGTCCAGGTCTTCATTTCTCACTGGAAATACTGCTTCAGCTTCCTGACTGACCAACCTCCCACAAGTTTCTCACTCGTCAAACCCATCTGATAAACTGCCACAAAAGGTTCTCCCTGAAAACATACATTGTCACATAACTTTCTGGTTTTAAAATAGCTCTACCCTGTCACTTGTCTATGGGATAAAATCCCACTGAGGTCTGGCTTTAAGATAATTTGCAACCTACCTGAAGTTTCTGTTTCAAGCTTCGTGTCTCTTTGGCCATTTCCAGATCCCTCCACCTGCTTCATACAAGGTGTAACCTGGGTGCCCAACCTTTTGAGCTTTTCAGCATTTCCTAAACAAGCTAAGCATCGTTTATTACCTCTGGATGTTTTTCTTTCTCTAAGTGGAATGTGCTTCCTCTCTTTCTCACAGAGCAAACCCCGGGTTTTCTCTGCAAACCTGACTTTAAAGTAAGCTAGTGAGAAAGGATTCCTCGGTAACACTGTGTCTGCTTCTTCAAAGTCATGACTTCACTTAATGTTGTACCTTGTAATATCTGCTCATCTATCTCCAATAGTCACTAAAAGGTGGTATTACCAAAATTTACCAATGTCTTATCTATTTCTCGCACTGCATCAGAGAGAGTCCATATCTTACCTCTTTTTCTATTTCCAGTTTCCATTACCAAACACAGTACCAGTCATATGGTTATTTCTCCATAACTAATTAATTGCTCACAGGAAAATGAATGAATGACCCTAATCAGATTGGAAGAGCACATTGCTAAAATTAAACAGTTTACCCCTTTCCAATTCATTAACACAATATTTTGTAGTTCAGATTATACTTCAAATTTTATTTAAAGGCACTACAATTAGTGTTCATTGGCTGTTTCTCATGTATGGTGTTTATTCCCTTTTTTTTTTTTTTACTGATAAACAGTGCTATTAGAATGCCTTCTTCCATTTAGATCTCTATTAGAGTGTCAGTAGAAATTTTTTCTACTATTGCAAAATAAATAATTGCCACATTGGTTCTTAGATTTCTATATAACTATCTATAATATTTTGTAAAATTATGATTCATAAAACTTCATGGATATCATAAAATATTCTGTTACATTTCCCCAAATTATTATACTCTAAACACGTTTTGAATTATTATCTTGTACCTACGAAGCAGAAATTTCAAGTCAGATTAATTCAGATTATAAAGTTTTAACCTACTTCCTTTGTGTGCTGTTATAGTTAATAAATAATCTCTATGTGCTTTGCAAAGGCTTATTGATCCAGCCATATAATGGGAAGCTTAAACGTATGGTTATTTACTGTTAATATGGATTCCAGAAAACCAGAGAACCTATACTTCTTCATCACCAAACACCATGATTCACTGGTGTCATGAATCCAAGTTAAACTTTCTTCAAAAGTCCTTGAATAAAATTACTATATTCCCTATAGAAAATGATGGCTATAAGTAATCACTATAGTGACTGTCTGGTGAACACCACTGCCTTCAGATAATTGATTTTGCATCTTTCTCACTTTCTAATATGGACATTTAAAATACATTTATTTTCCTTCAAACATTGTCTAACTGGGATTCCATAAATTTTGAAATATTGTGTTTTAGTTATTATTTGTTTTGAAATATTGTTTAAATACTCACTAAAATTTATTCTATAAGCCTATGATTTATTTGGAAGTGGATTGCTTAATTTCTGATATTTAAAGATTTTGCAGACATCTTTTTGTCATTAATTTCTATTTTAATAGCATCATTGTCAGAGAACATACTCTTTATGATTTTGATTCTTTTAAACTTATTGACACTTCATTTATCACCCATTCTTGGTGCATGTTTCCTGCGCAATTGAAAAGAATGTGTTTCTTGCTATTTTGAGAGGTAATATTCTATAAATATAAATTAGTGTGCCTCAAACTCCTACAGTCTTCCTTTTGTTTTAAACTGGCATTTCAGTGAAAACCTAAATTGTCTCAGGACTCTGGGTCCTGATCTGGACATTTTCCCAGGAGGACAAACCAGCAAGCCAGTCACTTGTGGTCAGCCTGAGGAGAGTTCAATGTTATCACTTACCCTGTTTCTGCAATAAAGGAACAAGGCCTGTGGAGCCCCTTCCATAAGAGATATGTATCTCTAGAAACATAGAACAGAGCTGTGGGAAAAGGTTGGAGAAGAGAAATGTATGCTTTTATCCTATTCTAATTGCCTCACATCAAATATGCTCTTCTGTTTTAAAAGCCTATATATCATGAGTGCTAAATTTAATCAGCCTCACAAAATAGGAAGGAAATCGGAAGTTACTTCAACTTTAAGAGCTATGAGGTTTGATTAGTAATTCAGAACCAGCTGGGGAAAATTATAAACTAATACCTCAAGGAAATATTGCGTATAAATAACATTTGTCTGTTACTCTCACCCTTCCTCAACATACACACACACACCAAGACATACACACACACACACACACACACACACACACACACACACACTTGGTCACACTTCAGTATTCTTAAACTGCACATTCAGAACCCAGAAATTCTTAATTTCAGAACATAGAATGGCACACTTATAAAAATACCATTTTATCCCTTTAAAAATTATCTTCACATAAGTTTTTTTAAAAAAATAATTTCAATAAAAATCTTCGATTTGGTGGTCCTATAACACCACAACCTAAGTTTTTTTTTTTTTTTTCTGTTTTGTTTATCTCTTTTAATGAAAATGCAAAGATAACAACATGAAGAATATACTTTACTTAGTCAGGATTCCCGTCAACCTACTTTTATTTTCTTCTTTGCTGCTTCATGGATAAAAAATGAAAAAGTGTAGAACTATTTCAATGTATAACTAAATCATGGAAGCTTTTCCATTACTCTACAAAATAGATATGTTGCTTCCCAAGTGGTCTATTTGTAAAATTCTTTCTTTTTAAAGATACTGCAGTAACTTTGAAACCACGTTAAAACCCTATAACCAGAAGTGGATTCTTTTCTGCTGAGATATCTATTCATTAAGGTGCTTTAGAAACCCAGAGATGGGTATCTTCATTAGTTTCATTTTTTGTGTGTAACAAAATGTTTGAAAAGACCATTTCTAATGACAGAGCAACCATTAAAATAAGGTTTTCCAAGGGGGATAATTTCAGCAGAGAACACTGTTTTTTTGTTATTGTTTTATTGGATATAGTTATAAATATATATATATATATATATATATATATATATATATATATATATATATATGCTTTATCATTTGTTATCTATTAGTTATTACATTGATTTTTGTGAATTTACTGCCTCCTGTACTCATAATTAGATGAAAATCAACTCAGAGAAAAACAAGCTGGGAAAGTTCTATACAAAGCAGACATTTAATTTCATTGGTGCTAAGACTGTTGAGCTATCTTTTTTTTTTTTACTTTTTAAATCAGCTTTACAGAATATCTCGAGTGTAAAGTTATTTTTCCAGTTTCATTCATGTGTAACTGACATATGACTTAGTATAATTTTAAAGTGTACAATGTGATGATTTGATACACATGCTATATATAGCAAAATATTGACTATGATAAGGTTTGTTAACACATCCTTTATCTCCCATAATTATCATCTTATTGGTGCTGTTATGGTGGTTTGTGTTGTTATGGTTAAAGCTCTACTCTCATAGCAACTTTCAAGTGTATAATACAGTATCGATAACTATAGTCACTATGCTGTACATTAGCTCCCAGGAACTCATTCATCTTACAATTGAAAGTTTGTCTCTTTGTCCAGTATCTCCCCATTTCTCCCACCCCTTAGGCACAGGCAACCACTATTGTATAGCAGCAACTTTTAAAAGTATTTACAGTTAGGTGTGTTTTGTGTTGGTGTGGCTTTGCTTCTGTATGATCAGAGGGTAGTCCTAAGGTAGTCTGGTCTCAAAGGAGAGTTTGGAGACTGAGACGCAGACGGAACCAACTCTTTGGAGTCCTGCTTGAGTAGTTGCAAAACATTTAGTATATTCCTCTTGGAACGCATTTTCATTTGTGGGGAGCAAATCAAAACTGCTTTCAACAATTAGGAGCCTGGTTATAATCCTTTGTTGAAACTCTCCCAGCAAATAATAACATTAAACTAAAGGTTGGCTTTTAATTTATTGAATTTAACTGGCTAATCTCTATCTTACCTACTTGACACAGTTGTGCTACTTATTGTTCCATGTGTTTGAAATTTTATTAATTATTAAAGAAAAGCAGATTGTACCTATGTGGTAATAACTGTTTTCAAACATAAGTATATGCACCTAAAAATATGTTTGTGGCTACAAAAGAACAAACATCATTCTCATTTTTTACCAAGATTACCTTGAAAGTTATTATCTCCCTAAAAAATTGTTGTCTATAGTACACATTTAGTATATAAATAATCATTTTAAATGTTAATTATTTTTTCAAGCATGTGCATTTTTGGACAAGTGAAACCCAATGAAATAGGCACTATGATTATTACCGTTTTGTATATGATGAAACTGAAGACTAATTTGTTGATCATGATTCAAATAAAACAAGATAGAGAAAAAATAATATTTTCATCAGGTATATTTATATCAATTTGTATTGTTTAGCACCTACTTCAACACTGCATACATACACACAATATACATGTATATAAATACATAATAGACTAATAGATTGATTTGTTATCCAATAACTTATGTGAATCTAAATATAGAAATATATATTAATAAATTACTCTTTCAGATGATCAGATTATATACAATTTGGAGGACGAGAGTTCAATTTATAACCACAAAGAAGCAAACCTTAAAACCTATGATAAAATAGGTCACTCAAACTGCCAGATAATGGAGAGATGTCTAACAAAATACTACTCTGATATAAGAGTCGCAGATAGGAAGTCTCTCTAAGGACACTGCCAAGATAATTTTTTTTTACTTCTGCTATGAAGAGTTCATCTTTGTGAAAATCAGCATTTATTCCTGTGGAAAGAGAAATTCACAGATGCATGAAGATAATGTAAATTTAACCCGAAAGGAATTTTTGTAATCGGGGTTAGCAGGAGTAGGAAAACAGATGAGAAACAGAAGCCATGCAATTTTCAAGCCTAGATGCAGCAGCGATAAGAAGGGACGGCTACTCCACAGCAACAGTTTGGTTGCCACTTACATCCAGGCACATTAAGATTAGAGGCAAACGAGTGTGATTGAGTCTCATATCCTTGAATTTTCTCTGGATGGAATAGACAACTCAGATTCATGGCAATAACCTCCTGGCTGATTTTGGCCTAGAGACTTTCTAGTTCATTACCTTCCTTAGTATTTTAGTCCAGGGAAAACCAATTTCAATTCTATTAAAGCATGTCTTGCTATAATTCCTCTTTGTCTCTCTCTCTCTCTCTCTCTCTCTCTCTCTCTCTCTCTCTCTCTTTTTTTTCAATTTAAGATTTTTTGCTTCTGCCATATCTGAACATATTTCAAAAGACAACATCCTTTTTGCCTTCTCCTCTGCTGCTTTGGAATGGGTTGTGTTTATCTTATTATCATACACAATAAATTACTGCAAAATTGCCAAAATATGTGGTGCTATTTACAATGAAATATTAACACCCAAAGCATTTGGATTAGTTATTTACATCCAGATTTAATTAAAATATTAAAATGCTTGAGAAACATATTTTTATAAGGTCAAAATCGATTAACTTACATTTCTACTT
Organism: Rhinolophus sinicus; assembly: GCF_057876585.1. Taxonomy (NCBI): domain Eukaryota; kingdom Metazoa; phylum Chordata; class Mammalia; order Chiroptera; family Rhinolophidae; genus Rhinolophus; species Rhinolophus sinicus. The sequence goes on from NC_142517.1 coordinate 87,977,630, forward strand.
TGCTCTTAAGTTATAGGAAATCAAAGCCAGAGAATTTGCACAGCAGTGCTAGTCACCAGCACTTTCTACATATTCTGCATCCTTGTCAGTTATTAAATCAGTGTGCTTCATTTTCCCTGTGTAGCCTTATGCTACTGCAAAAGTGATGTGAACAGCTGAGGCAACGGCTTGAATTTTGCCTGAATTTCTCAATAATCCAAGCAGAAATAGAAAGTTTGCTTGAAGCGCTATTGTTATCCTTCTTTTCACAAGTTGAGTCATCCCCAAGCCTGTCAATCAAATGTCCCCTCTGTTAGATGGTTCCACTTTCTTAACCGTCATTGCTCAAAATGTCTAGACCTCATACATTTTCCTATTTTATTCTTGGAAACACTCTTTAAAAAATATAGGCCTCATTCTAGATAGAGAATATGTACACACATCAGAAATGAATTCTACCAACATTTTTTGGTAAATATTTTATATGTATTTCTGTATAAAATTTTCCAACTGTTCATGCCAACATGATTACATTTTCTCCACTATGTAAGTCATTATGAAAATAAACATTATATGTGGTTATAAGGTATTATAGATTTGCAAATAAACAAAATATTGTTAATACTTTCAAACTAGTCACTTTTAAAGGCTGTGTATTTATTCAGAAGTAACTACTACTTTGCAAAAAAAAAAGTAATTTAAATGTTTCTTAGAGAATTACTCTGCATGTGATAGATTTGTTGAATTTCTAGAATTCTTTACCCATACAGTATATTTTCATGTCTTCACTGTCCCACAACCTCATCAAACACTCCCCCTTGCCAAAAATAGAACTTTGAGGCTGGAACCCCAGAGAGCCCTACATTCTCCATGCTGATCACAATCTCCTCTTCTCGCCTTCTGGAAAACCACTATCCTGATTTTTATCATCAGAAACATCCTTGCCTTTTTTTATGATTATCGTTCAAGTGTGAATTCTTAAACATTATTTAGTTTTGTCCATTTTTTTTTGAAACTTGCTATGTATTTTAAGTCTCTTTTAAGCTCCAGGGTCATTTTATATTCCATCATTTTCCTTAAAATTTTCAATGTTAATTATTAGGCCTTTTGGCCTCTGAAGCTTTCCATAGTCTGGATGCTGTAGATTGTGTGCTTGTTGTGTAATGCAGAGTGCTACTTGGTCCTGTGTATGTCCTGCAAACTGGCCGCTGAACCCAGAGACTTGACCAGGCTTAAGTTTGATCCCTTCAGCAAGCTCATGGGTGGTGGTGTATGTATGTTTGTGTGTTTTTCAGGAGGCATATCGTTTCTGGTTTGGATTCTTTCTGATGTCAGCATCGGTTGCTGATCAGTGCATAGATCCTTTATTTGATGAGAGGTTGCAAAATGGTGATAGCCTATCATGTTATTTTCATTCACTAACTGAAATTACTTTATAAAGAAATACTTGCCCTCGTGTTATTTGGCTGTACAATAGTAGGAAAGGCAGGATCAATGTTTGATTCTTCACCCTTACTTACCCAGAGTCCTTGTGAATGCTTCTAACAGCCTTTTTCTGCCTAAAACACCGAGGGGAAAAAGCTGGGCTAGCCTCTTTGAGGATCAGAAATCACATAGAGAGAGGGCCAAGGTGAAAGCTAAATCAACTACCAGACTTGTGAGTGAGGCCATCATGGATTATAACCCACCCACCCCTCAGCTGTCAGCTAACTTCCATTGTATTAATGATCCCCCAAAAGACCAGTAGAGAGAAGCCACCCAGCTGAGCCCAAATTGCTAACCCAAAGAATTACGAGCAAATAAAATGGTTATTTTTAAGCAATGAGATTTTCGGGTGATGTTTTTCATTGCAGTAGGTACTGGATGCAATATATTTAAAGATAAAATGTCTTGTGAGTTCACATTGATATTTCAAATTATATTTCTAATTATTTCAAATTAGACTATCGGTTTCTTACTTAACCTCTTTCCTAACGTATCTGGATCTTTCTTCTTCTACACTAACAATCCTTGCTCTGAAGGGCCCAGGGAATAATTGCTCATTTGCTGTATTCCACATTATCCATACAACAGTCTCAAAGAAGACTATTATTATTATTATTATCAATCATGATTACTAAAAAAACATTAAAGGGTTTTCATTATGCTTATCTCATTCTCCTTGCATATTTTTATGTTTTATTATATCTACATTGTGAGATTTTATAATCATTAAAAAGAATATTCTCTTTCATTTAAGCCTTACTTAAGCTCTAGTTTACCTTTAACTGTATTTAATACTAATGCATCCTTACATCAATGTATCTCTAGTCATTATTGCTCTGAAGCTCAATCTCTATGAGCTTTACTCGGTGTATTAGGGAAAAGGGGAACTATATTTCCTGAGCATTGTGTGTTGGTAAGAATTTATGACTTTCATAATTGAAGGTCGGTTTTACTGGATATAAATAGCTTATCATATTTTCTTTCTTTGAGGGTCTTACATATTTACTCTATTTTCTTCTGAAGTAAAGCTTTGCTGTTGGAAATTCTTAGGATAATCTAATTTACTTTGCCACAAAAGTCACATTTTCCCTGTAAATATCCAAAAGATTTGTTTTTCCTTTTGTTTACATTCCAGAAAAGGTGCTAGATTATATGATGATGTCCCAGATAAATATTGCTGCATATCAAACCACCTCATAACTTAATAGCCAAAACAACAACCATGTTGTTAGGTTCACAGATTTTGTGGGGAAATATTTGTGGGAAGGACACAGGGGGGACAGATGTTCTCTACTCCATGATTTCTGGGTCTGCAAAATGTGTTTGTAAAACTGCTTCTTCATTTACGTCTGGTGGCTGCCCTTGGATGACTGACTGCTGGTCTGGCAAGAGCACCTACGAGTTGTCTCTGCACATGGTGATCTCAGTGTTGTTGATATTTTTACGGACTCTGAGGCCTCCATTACACCCAGTGAATACAGGGGAACCTACAATATCCTCAAACTCTATGGTCAAAGCAGCCGCAAGCCTGCCCAAATTGAAGAGACACAGTTCCTGAATTTGATGTTTGCTGTCTTAGTCTGTTTTGGCTGCTATAACAAATTATCAAAGACTGGGTGGCTTTTAAACAACAGAAATTTAATTCTCACCATTTTGATCCCAAGTCCACTACCAAGGCACAGGCAGACTTGGTGTCTGGAAAGAGCCTGCTTCCTAGTTGATAGAGCACCGTCTTGTAGCTGTGTGCTCTCACGGCAGATGGCCTGAGGGAGCTCCTCAGGGTCTCTTGTAGAGAAGGGCACTAACCCCATTTATGATGTTCTACCTTCATGACCCAATCACCTCCCAGAAGCCTCTACTTCCAAATTCTATCACATTGGAAATTAGGTTTCAAGATACAAATTTTGGGAGGATACAAACATTCAGCCTACAGCAGGAGAAATTTCAAAAATTTGAAGCCATCTTTTAAAAGTACTCAATTTACCCTCTGTCTGAAACATTACATACATTTTTCTATCATTTATCCACTCACTCATTTATAAAATTGCCTAAAAGTCTTATATCATATCAGGTTCAGTCTTAAGGTTGAAGATTTAACAGTTTAGATGAGATCTAGGTGTGGACGAGGTTCCTGAGATTCAGTTTCTGTTATCCTTCTTATATCTTTGTTATATTTTTATTTTGACATATTTTTTCAATTTTAGTTTATAATTCTAATAGGGCTTGTTGTTTTCACTTCCTTTTCTATTTACTCTAATTTAGTTTTCATAAATAGAATGCTTTCTTTTTCTTCTAATTCTTTCTTGAGTTTGCTACTCCATTTCTAAGGTTTCTTTTCTTTTTCTCATTTTCTCTTTTTTTTTTTTTTCTCAAAGGACAAAAAAGGCATTCTTTCAAATGTTGTGTCACTTTTCCCAATATATTTTAGCTCATTTTGAAATAGTACAATTCAGTTTTATCTGTTCTTTTGTTTTGAGCCTCACTTTCTTGGTAGGCTCTCATTTTCTATAAGGAAGTTATTTTCCTCCTTATTCTTACTTTCCTTATAGTAACTTTGTGTGGGATTTGACACTGATGCTTTTCTGCTGCTCATATGTACGTGATTTTAGATTTTCTGAGCTCTAAAAAGAGGGTGTGGATCAGACAGTTTTTCCAACATCACAGAAGTTTTGGGTAGTGTTAAAAATATGATGGCTTACTTTATGAGATTTCCTGGCTCTGTTCCCAAGCCCATTTTCAAATGGATCTTCTCATTCCTCTATCTCTGTTATTTCTATACTAGTCAATTTATTTGTACTCTAAGTAGTTTCTGCTTAGTATGTGGCCTCTTCCTAGAAGAGTCTTGACGAGTCAGTTTTAATAGTTCACAGGATATAGAATACCCAGGTAGCTTTAGAACTATCAATGAGCTATACGCACACACCTATTACTCGAGTGAGAAAAACTGCTCCCAAATTCAGCTGCCAATTTTGCATTAGCCTTTCATACTTTCCAGTGTATGCCTGTTACCTATTCTGTGGTTCCACATTCTCACTTCCATCCCACTCACCCCATGGCTTCCTTCTAACTAGATAGATATAATATGCAGTTGTTGTGTATTGCCAGTTTAATCCTACCTACTTATAATTTGCAGTTCTTGGGAATGCCTTGCTATCTAGTTTTGTTATAAATTTGAACATGTGTATTTAATTTTGTTTTCCAGTCACTCTGTTTATGTTTGGAGATTAGGGAAGATCCAAAAAATATGCTGCCACTACCGCTGACATTTTCCAAAAAATCCTGAAGGCAATTTCAAAAGGAATTTTCTGAATAACATTTTAGAAAGGGCAAAATAATAATGATCATTTTTGAAAGGAGATCACTAACATATGTCCATTATGTTAGAATCAAGCTTAATATTATATAGCCATGTCTCACCTTACATTACGAGGTCCGACAATTAAGTTCACGAACTTGTTGCAATGATGTTGCTAACCATTTTTGATATCAGGGGGATTATTATGAATTTGTACCAACTGGACAAACAGTTAACCAAGTTTACTATTTGGAAGTGCTAAAAAGGCTGCGTGAAAAAATTAGATGACCTGAACTTTCCACCAACAATTCATGACTCTTGCATCATGACAATGCACCAGCTCACTCAGCACTGTCTGTGAGGGAGTTCTGAGCCAGTAAACAAATAACTGTATTGGAACACCCTCCCTAATCACTTGAGCAGGAACCCAATGCCTTCTTTTTTTACCCAAAGATTAAGGAAATATTGCAAGGAAAACATTTTGATGACATTCAGGACATCAAGTGTAATAGGACAACAGCTCTGATGGTCATTCCAGAAAAAGAGTTCCAAAATTGCTTTGATGGGTGGACTAGGTGCTGGCATAGGTTCATAGCTTCCCAAGGGGAGAGCTTCAAAGATGACTGTAGTGATATTCAGCAATGAGGTATGTAGCACCTTTTTTAGGATGAGTTTACAAACTTAGTTATCAGACTTCGTGTATTTCTAATGAAACAAGAAGAAAGTAGTGTGGAGCTCAATATCATTTTAAATTGTATCTGAAGAAAAAAAAATACTTTCCCTATATACAACCCTATTTTTATCAAAAAGACTCAGTAAGTTGCATACCTTAATTTGCAGTGTCCCCTTTTAATACCAGCTTTATATTGAATGTAATGGAAAAAAACACACACATATCTATAGCTTAAACAAATATATATCAGCTTGTGCACAGGAAATAATGTACTTTGAGAGAAACTGAGACCATTAGAGTATGAAATTGAAAGAGATTTTATGTTATCTTAAGGAATAATGTGAATCTTTTTCTCACTGCATAATTCTCTACCAAAACTCGAAAATTGCTTTGTAGCAATGATATGTCATTTGATCTGCGAGGAGCCACACACAGCATTTCCTCCATGTTTCCAGATTCACTTTGGTAAAGATAAATTTTTTTGTACCCTCAGAATATCCTGGGGAAGATAGTGTAATTACATTATTAGTTATCAATTCATTAATAATCGGATCCCCATAACAAAGAATTGTTTTCTCTTTAAATGTTAGAATTATATCTGCTGGTCTAATTTCCTCTGCATTTCTAGGAATTGATAAAAATCTATGCATGAGTATAAATTTTTTGAAAAAAAATTGAGCAAAGGCAACCACTAGTTTTCTAGGAATGCAACTTAATGTGTCTTTAGATAAGATCTTATTTCTTGTAATGAAGCATAACATCATAGATTTTATAGGTATCAGATATTAGATGTGTTGTATCATCCACCTCTCACTGTTCAAAAGGTAAGGCACAATATGACATACTCTAAATTGAATATTAAATTTCCCTTTATGGTGGAGCATGATTAGAACAATTTAGATAAGCTGAATTTTTATATTTTAGAGTTCTAGGTCTAAATCCTATAGTAAAGAAAAAGTTTTCTTGCACTTACAAGCCCCAACACACATATAAATGTACATGTATATACACATACCATGTTTCCCTGAAAATAAGCCCTCTCCGGACCATCAGCTCTAATGCGTCTTTTGGAGCAAATATTAATATAAGACCTGGTATTATATTATATTACATTATATTACATTACATTATATTATATTATATTAGACCTGGTCTTATATTATAGTAAAATAAGACCAGGTCTTATATTAATTTTTGCTCCAAAAGACGCATTAGAACTGATGGTCCGGTTAGGTCTAATTTTTTGCTCCAAAAGTCAGGCACATTCGAGCTGATGGTTCCAGCTAGGTATTATTTTGGGGGAAACGAAGTATATATGCTAATATATGATAGATGCATATTTTAAATATGCATTAGATATAATTATTATGTTTTAGTATATATATGTATACATATATTTTTAGTATGTATATACCTACATATGTGTATATAAATATATATATATATATATATATATATATATATATATATATATACACACACATATATATGTATATATATATTTGTTTGTGTGCTAGGGCAGTCATAAGAAAAGACTACAGAGTGAATGGCTTAAACAGCAGACATTTATTTTCTCACAGTTCTGGAGGCTAAAAGTGCAAGATCGGGGGCCATCAGTACTGGTTTCTAATGAGGCATCTCTTCCTAAGTTACAGATGACCGCTTTCTTGCTGTATCCTCACATGGCCTGTACTCATATTTTCTTAAAATACTTTGGATCCATAGTTGGTTGAATCCAAGGGTGTGGAATCAGCAGATATGAAGGGCTGACTATACCAGCTGCTATTTTGAAAATTTTCTCCTTCCTTCAATCTTCAGGGTTTTTTTTTTTCATTGAAACATTTCCTATTTTTCCATTAAAGAGATGTTTAACTTCTAATGCTTTTGTTAACTGTGCTAGCCTTTAACTGTGTTCTCTTCTTAGAATTATTAATAAAGCTTAATTTTGGGGGGGTTTGTTTGGTATCATTGTAGATGGAGATTTGTAAAATTCTGATTTTAAAATGCAATTCACAAAGCATAGGAAAAAAATCTGAAATGGTTAGAGAAATGTCTTAAACATAACTAAGTTCAAAAATTAAAGGTTAAAAAGGAGAGAGAAGCCTTTGGTATCTCTGTTTCTTCTTATAAGGACACCAGTCCTATCAGATTAGGGCCCTACTTTATGACCTCATTTAACCTTAGTTACCTCTATAAAGGCCCCGTCTTCAAATACAGTCATATGGAGGGTTAAGGCTGCAACATATGGATTTTGGTGAGACATGATTCAGTCATTCTCACACACACACACCCCCACACACACACACACACATATACACACACAGATATACATGGAAATGCACAAACAAATATACAGATGCAGATAGGCAGGACACACTTTATATAGGTGAACATTGTTAAAAGCTTAGTTATAGATAATTTGTTGGAAAGTGACAAATTATCTGGATTATTTACTTATATCTAAAGTCTATTTAAACCATTAAACCATATTTTAGTTATATTTCATATTTGCAACAAGAATTAGTATTGCTATTGCAATACTAAAAATTAACTAATACCACTATAAAATCCTAAACTGAATTCCTAAGAGTGGTTTAATACTTTTTTTATTTTCTAATCATGAATTCTGTTTTGGAAACATAGAATAGTAAAAGGAGGTAGACAAATAATTTTACAGAAATTTAGGAACGCACTTATGAACACATGTTTAATGGCGTTAGCAATTGCTAGTATAATTTTCTGGAACGTCTGACAATAATTTAAAAACTATAGTTTACTTTGCTAGGATGTTAGGATGAGCGTTACGCCTGAACTCCTCATACTTAGATTTTAGATTTCAGTTTAATAATTTTCTGGCCACAAGTTGTCAGAGAGAGAAAGGACGGAAGAATGTGTGTGTGTGTGTGTGTGTGTGTGTGTGAGAGAGAGAGAGAGAGAGAGAGAGAGAGAGAGAGAGAGAGAGAGAGAGAGAGAGAGAGATTGACATCAAGATATAGAATGATTTGGGATGATTTTTCCATATTGCTATCCCTCTGCCAGCTCCAATAGGAGCAGCCATAGTGACACTGCCCCTCAGAATTCCTGCATAGGAATCTCTCAAAGCTTTGGGTTATCCTTGTAAGATTCTCCCAGCTCCATCTTCACAGATACTCGCAATCACACCTATAAAATCTTTTTAATCAGTCCTCGGGATTAATACCATCTGGTCCTTTATCTCTGTTCAGGTTAGTTCACCACAGGACACTTAATATTCCCACACATCCCACATCCTCTAGTGCACACAATGATGCTGAGTAGCATTATTTTAAATTCAAAACCTCCACTCAATTCGTTATTTTCAGCTAATGTGCTTGCTATTTTTTATATCACTGACAAAATGAAACATTAAGATGACTGCTTTTTTTAATATTTCTGGGGGGAAAAAAGCAATCAGAAGAGAAATTCTTCATATCTTTCCACCAAGCTACAATCCTATACACTTTGCCTTCTCTCCTTGTGCAAGGTCTGTGCTCTCATCTGTGGTGATTACTCCAATTGCAATGGATCACATCCACTCTTCACTCAGTGAAATCAGTTCTAAAATTTATTTCATCTTCAATAGCATCAATTTTCCCTTGTATTGTCTCAGTCCCATCAGAATACATACATGCTACACTAATTCCAGTTTTCACAAAAGAAGTTGCCCTATATGACTTCACTCAAGCGATTATCTCCATCTCATTTCTCAGCACTACTTACAGTAAAACTCCTCGGCATAGTTTTCTGTACTCATTGTTTCCAATTCCTGACTTCCCATTCTCTCATTTATCCATTTGGTTCCCATTACTCCACTGACACTGATTTTCCAGTCACATCCATATTGTCATATATAATGATAATTTCCTCAAGATCCATTTTAATCCAACTGTCAGCAGCATTTTAAATGGTTGTTTATTCCGTTCTCCCTGAAATATTTTATTCACTTGATCTTTGAGCTACTCTGCATCTTGAGTCTTCCCCTAATTCACTGTCCATTTTGCTACAAAGTTCTGATCTTTCTAACCTCTCAATGTCGCAGCAAACTAGGAATGAATTCACGGATGGTTATACACTCTCTTTTTAAATTTTCTTTTTCAGGTCATCTAAATTATTTTGGGGCTTACCATAGATTTTTTCTATGCCCAAACCAAGTTTATGTCTTCAGCACAATATTGCTCTTTTTGTTAACTGTGGTAATCACATACGCGACTCCCTGTTCAACGATTGAGATTTTAGGAACCTCAAAATTACATATTAAAAAATTTTAATGCTTCACCGAACTCACTTCTAAAAATCTACCGTGCCGTGAGTCTTTTTTGGACTTCATACATAGCATCTGTTTTCTACCACAAGCTCTTCTTTCACATACCGCGTACAATCTACACATAAATCCAGAATCTAACCGCATCTCTTCATCACCACTCATATCATCCTAGTCTAAGTAATCATCAGAATTATGTTATTGTAATCGCTTCCTAATAATAATCCTGCTTCCATTTTTGCACCCCCACCCTGATTCTCCCAAGGACAGATGGAACAAACATTATTATTTATTTAACATATGTGTTGAAGGAATGATTAATAAAAAAATAAATGGGAAAAAATCTATGTGGTATAGAGAGGAGTAAAAGAAAAAAGTATGGAGGGAGACAAGAAAGATATGTACTCAAAAATTTCCTTAAGTAACTGAGGAACATTGAAGACAATGGGGAAGGAAGAGAGTATTACAGTGTGATTGCATTAATGAAATTATATAGAATTGAACACTGTTCTGGTTATTTACTAATCATATCACCTTTGATACATTATTTTTCTCTAAGCATAAGGTTTTTAACTGTGGTGGTAGAAGAATTTTAAGATGATGCCCCTTATCCCTATGCCCTGATGTACGTCCACCTTCTCCCTCATCAATCAGATACTAATCTAGGTGCTGCTGTGAAAGGATTTTGAGGCTGTAATTAAGATCCCAAATCAAGTGACTTTTAAAAATTAGATTATCTGGTGGGCTTAACCAAATCTGAGAATGGATAGGGTTCTTCCTGGCATTGAAGGTTTGAGGCACAAAGGGAATTCTGTTTCTGGCTTTGAAGATGGATTCAATGTCAAGAAACATAGATGTTTTTTAGGAGCTGAGAGTGACCCCAAGCTGACAGCCAGAAGAGAATGGGTACCTTACTTCTACAATCACCTGACACACCTCATGAGCTTGCAAGAAAACTCTGGAATCCAGATGAGAATGCAACCTGACCTTAACTTTGGTTTTAGCTTTCCAAAACCCAGAGCAGAAAACCTAGTCATGCTGCGCCCAAGCTTCAAACCTACGCAACTGTGGGCTGATAAATATACATTGTTTTAAGCCACTTAGCTTGTGGTAATTTGCTATGCCGCAATAAAAACTGACTACAGTGATTTCTAAAATGAGGATTTTAATATATATTTTTTAATATAACCAAAATGGAAGTAGCAACTTTTTTATAGACATAAATATTACCTATACATTTGAAGGAAGAAAATTGTAATGAGAGAAATGTTGGTAAGACAATGAGCTGCTATAATAGAAAGTTTTGTAACAGAAAAGAGGAGACAACAGCTGCAAAACATACCATGGCGTTAACTGGGTATATAGAACTTTTATATATGATAGAATATGAATATGCACTCACCATTTAAATTCTTTTGCAGGATATATTTTATTGGAAATTTACGAATACACTTAGTGAGTTCACCTTTTGCAATACATTTTGGATTTTGTTAACAAAAAAACAAAACAAACAAAAAAAGCCACTATATATATTTTTTTCTGACTATGGGACAATAACTATAATAGATACCTTACTTAGAATATCATATTTTATCCTCCAAATAAAAACAAAGAGTTAATAACAACCCAGGCAAGATTTATCTTATAAACACCACCAAAAAGATGTCACATATTCTGGTGTTTAAAAGAAAATTATCCTCTAAAATCTAGAGTTTTTATAAAAGTAGTGATGCACAAAAGGGCTTCTGAGCCTTTCTGTATTACGCTACATTACAGGGGAAATTTTCGAGTCATTACAAATGATGTATTAAGAGGAACACACAGTCAGTACAGTTGCCATTATTTATAATTTTGACTTAAGTGTGACAGCCGGCAAACTTCTTATAAATTGTGACTGTCTGTTGCATTCATGTTTTATACCCCTGACATCAAGTTTGGTGCTTCATACCTGGTAGATATTTTATGCTCCCTCAAGTCTATCTTCAATTCTCAAGTTTCTCTCTAGCTATACCTCATCAATTTATTCAGTGTTTCAGTTTTATTATTACATATTCACTGCTAGACATTTTTCGCTTTTTAATTTTTTCTATTTTGCATTATACTCACTTTTTATACGTAATCAATTAAATACTCTGATTTGATTATTTTTCACAGATTGTTCTACTTATCATTAACTTCTTAGAGTTTTAAATTCTAAGTCATATTGGCTGACACTTCAGGAGCATCATTTCCTTGTGGGTTTTGAAATTGTTTTATGAGATGCATTTTATATTGTTTTATTACTTTTTAATTTTTAAATTTGAAACTTTTAGAAAGGCTGTAATAATATGAATAGTACAATGGGCATCCCTATACCTCTTCATTCAGATTCGACTATTGTTAACATTTTGATACTTTATCAGTTGTTTTCTTTATGAGTATATGTACATGTGTATACATACACACACACACACACACACACACACACACACACAAATATTTTTCTTTAAACAGCTTGATAGTAAATTGTCAAATATACTGTCTGTATTCTAGTTTTTTCAATTGACCCAGGAATATGTTACTTGGCACTTTTGTTTTATTTTGTTTTTTCCCCTCCAGTAGAAAATCCAGTGGCGGGTTAGATATAGCATTTACTTTTCATAATCCTTTAGTTTCATTTAAGCTTGAACATTTTCATAGCCTTTCTTTACCTTTTTTGTTTTTTTATTTTAGTTGGGTATATATTTTTTATTTTCTTTAATTTTTTTTCAAATACAGATGACATAAAACATTATATTATTTTCAGGTGTACAACATAGTGACTAGAAATTTATGTAACTTATAAAGTTCACTCTGATAAGTCTCGTACCCACCTAACACTATACATAGTTACTACAATATTATTGATTGTATTCACTATGCTGTACTTTACACTCCATGACAGTTTTTATAACTGGCGATGTGTACATCTTTTTTTAAATATTTTAATTATAGTTGACATTCAATACTATTTTATATTAGTTTCAGGTGTACGGCATAGTGGTTAGACATTTATATAATTTAAGCAATAATCCCCCTAACTAGCCTAGTACCCACCTGGCATTATACATAGTTATTACCATATCATTGATTATATTCCCTATGCTTAACTTTATATCCCCATGACTATTTTGTAAATACCAATTTGTACTTCTTAATCCCTTCACCTTTTTCACTTTGCCCCCAACCTTCTCCAATCTGTCACCCTAACAAAGCTAGTACCCATCTTACACCATACATATGAGTTATGGTGTTATTACAATATTATTGACTATTTTCCTTATGCTATATCCTACACCATGACTACTTTTTAACAACCAATGTGTTCTATTAATCCCTTCCCCTTTTTTCACCAGGCCCCCAAAACCCCCTCCCTTCTGTCAACCATCAAAATGTTTTCCGTATCTATGAATTTGTTTCAGTTTTTTTTTTTTCGTTGTTTATTTTGGTTTTTAGATTTCATATGAGCAAAATCACATTGCATCTATCTTTCTCTGTCTGATGCTCTACTCAGCACAACACCCTCCGGGTCCATCTAGGCCTCCACAGATGGCAAGAACCCATTACCTTCCCTGGCTGAGCAATATTCCATTGTACATATGTACCACCTTCCCTTTATCCATTTGTCTATCAATGGACACCCAGACTGTCTCCACATCTTGGCCATTGTAAACAATGCTGCAATGAACATATGGATGTACATGTCCCCTCCAAGTAGTGTTTTGGTTTCTTCAGATAGATATCCAGAAGTGAAATTACTGGGTCTTTCTTTGTCTCTTGTTAGAGCCTATATTTTAAAATCTGTTTCGTCTGGTATAAGTATTGCTACCCCAACTTTGTTTGTTTCCATTTTCATGAAATATTTTTTCCATCTCTTTACTAAATTTCCATCTCTGTGTGTCTTTTAGTGTGAAGTGAATCTTTTGTAAGCAGCATATATAAGCATATTTTGTTTTCTTACCTTTTCAATCATCCTATGTCTTTTGATTGGATCATTTAAACCATTTACATTGATAGATATGTAGCTATTGCCATTTTACTACTCATAAGTTTGATTTCTCTTTTTTCTTTTTTCCATCCTAAAGAAGTCCCTCTAACATTCCTTGGAATACTGGTTTGGTGATGATGAACTCCATTCACTTTTTCTTGTCTGGGAAGCTCTTTATCTGTCCTTTAATGTTTAAATATCTTTGCTGGGTAGAGTAGTCTTTGTTGTAGGTCTTTCCTTTTTATCATGTTGAAGATTTTGTGCCAGTTCCTTCTGGCCTGAGAAGTTTCTGTGGAGAAATCAGCTGACAATTTTATGGGAGCTCCCTTGTAAGTTACTAGTTGCCTTTCTCTTGCTGATTTTAGGATTCTCTCTGTCATTATTAACCTTTGACATTTTAATTATAATGTGTCTTGGTGTGGGTCTGTTTGGGTTCATGTTTTTGGGGACTCTCTGTGCTTCCAGGACTTGTATGTCTATTTCTTTTGCCAGGTTGGGAAAGTTTTCCATTATTTTTACTTCAAATAGGTTCTCAATTTCTTGCTTTCTTTTTCTCCTTTTGGTACCCCTACGATGTGAATGTTGTTACACTTAATGTTGTACCAGAGGTCTCTTAAACTAATCTTAATTAATTAATTAATTAATTAATTTGAATTCTTCCTTTTGCTGTTCTCATTGGGTGTTTTCTGTTACCTTGTCTTCCATATCACTGATTTGATCCTCTGCTTCATCTAGTCTACCATATTTTCCTCCTAGTACATTCTTCATTTCAATTATTGTAGTTTTCACTTCCAAGTGTTTTTGTTTGTTTGTTTGTTTGTTTTGTTTCTATGTCCTTTTTATGCTTGTTATCTCTTTTTTGAAGATCACCCTAAGTTCCTTGAGCATCCTTATAACCATTGTATTGAACTCTATACCTGATAGGTTTCTTGCCTCCGTTTTGTTTAGTTCTTTTTCTAGAGTTTTCTTTTTTTAAAGATGCATTTGTTTCCTCATTTTGGCTGACTCTCTGTGTTTATTTGTATGTATTAGGTAGATCTGCTGTTGTCTCCCAGTCTTGGCTGGGTCGTGTTATGTAGTAGGGGCCCTGTTGAATTATTTTATTGTTAGCCTATCTTCATTAAGAGTTTGTATTTTTTGAGGGCTGGGAGGCAGAATTATGTGCATCCTAGGTGGTAAAATTGTTTTTCATTTGCCCTTCTTTGGCATCTTACAATTTTCAGAGGTCCATAATTAAATAATTAGTTTCTTCACTTAGGAGACCAGCATATGGGTAATAAAAACTTGATTCAATGTTAGTGTGTAGCAAAAGACTGGGGCTTTGATACTTTTTTAAGTCTATGTTTTTCTTTAGCCAAAGATCTGGGCAGATGCAAGCATTTTTTTTTTTTTTTTTCCATTTTTTTTCTTGGACAAATGGTATACAAATTTACTTTCTGTGTTGAACAGGGCATGTTGTTCTGTGGGCATTGAAAGTTGACCTCATCATCCCTAGTGCTTATATTTTTTCTAGTATTATCTGTGTTTATGTAAAATCAGTTTGAGGGATACCTACACTGGTTTTAAGCCTTTTATACTCATGGATAAATTTCTTTTGATCACTGCTATATATTTTAATGGAAGACAGTCCTCTTTCATCTGTCCCACTATGTTGCTGACACCAGAAATTAATATGTAATTATGGTCAAAAGCAATACAATAAAAAAAGTCTAGGAAGTATATAAGCTATTGCATGCATGATCTTAGGAAAATTAACTGACTTCTCTGAGATTTAGTTTCTTCATCTTTAAAGTTGAGATTTTGATTTTCCATTTAATAAGGTGATGGAAGCATTAAATGGGAGGTTTTATTTGCATTCTACTCTTTGAGGACATAACCGGTTAAAAGACAATTTGTAAACCCAGGCAATGGCCATCTTACTAAGACTGAGACAGGGCTAGGACATTTTCTCTTAGGAGTCACTGGGATTGTGGATTGGGCTGTGGAGAGAATGTAAGTACTGATTAGCTAGCTGCACTATGATCATTTTATTTAGAACTTCCAGGTGGAAAACACCTGGACATTTGCTTATTAAACTTTGGAAGTAATGACAGCATATGTGATCTTCATGGCACTTATTACAGTTTCAAAATACTATACAATAAAGATGCCTTTTCCATATTTGGGTTAAAACATTGCTTATCAGTGACCTACACTCCTGGCTCATAAGCACCAATTGTTAAATATTCTCAAAATTTTTAAGCCAGTTGTTACACTGTTGGTATCATGAAATTGACCGAGGATGAAGTATTTATAACCTCAGAAACTGGCAAACACTACAGTCAGAATATTAATTAATTAATAACTGATTTACCAGCCAACACTGCATGTAATAAAATGATAGTCATATGATTCCCTGTGTTATTTAATTATATTCAATTTGACTTTTATTATGATGAAATGTTCTCATTTTGACAATTTAAACTATGTCTACAATTGTGAAGAGATTTACTCATCAAATTGGAACTACTTGAGGAGAGCCTACAAACCTAGGACACACTTAAAGCTTTAGAATTACTCTAGTTTTCATCTCACTAAATTAAATAATAGTACTGTCAGACTGAATTTTTCACTTCACCCATGTGAAAGGGCCTCATTTTAAGAGCATGGTATCTCTAAAAGAGCTCTTAAGCTTCTCAGATTGAGTTTGAGGGTCTCAAAAAAAAATGTTGAGCATGCATGTGAAAATGAATCCTATTATTCAATAAAACTAAATTCAGATATGTGGCAAATGCAATTTCCTGTAACATTTCTTCAGAGGAAACTACTTATGCCATTATGAAACACTCTTCCCCAATAATTTATTCTGGTTTATTCTCTATCAATATTTTGGTTTCTAGTTATAAATGTAGTTAAAATATCCAGTGCATCCTGTTATCTGGTTTCCGCCACACTAAAGCTATGTTTGACTAATGACTACTTGTATAACTTCTTGTTTTACAATATCCTTCTTAATCCTAAATCACTCTCAAAGGCAGTAATAGGTTCTGATGTGTCATGTCACTCAGCATAAAGCTCCTCATGTATTTTTTATACCATTCAGACTATGGCAAGATAACTCTCAACTTCTCAACATAAAATTGTTCCTGAGAACTTTCCAAGGAAATAATTCTTGCAACAATGTTTTTTTTTCAATCTTTTTTCACCCATGCTAACTTTTGGTGACTAACCACTCCCCTAACCCCTGATAGCATAACCATTCTAGAGAGGTTTCCTAATATGATCTCACATAAACCATTCCTTAGTTCTTTAGATTTTCAGCCTTCATGAGTTTTTAATATCTTTAATTTGGGTAGAAATTTACATTTAATCAGAATATTTAATTCTGTATTCTCCATATACTTACATTGACTTTGTCCAGGGAACCATACACATTTATGCTGTCCCTTACCACTAAGTTTAAAAACTATTGAAGGGGCCATATATTTTCAGTATTTTTTTTTTTTTTTTTGCTCAATGTCTATTATGATGCTCAGCACTCATTACATATGCAATATATGTTGAAAAATCCTTACTTATTTGTCAAATATGCATAGTAGTTATAATAAATCTAGAAGACATCATATGTAACTACAAGAATCATGACTTTATAGTAATAAAAATAGAATACTGTAATATGGCATTGTATATTAAAGGACCATAATGCATTCAAAGGATTTAATGATTTTATAGTGATGAGATATTTTAGACATTTTCAATAAATATTTCATGCCCTGACCAGCCAGGCTGGTCAAATTGTTCAAATTCTTTTGTTATTCTGGTCTTATAATTACAGCTATGGTTGGTGATAAGAATTATTGTGACATATAGAGGTTCATGAAATTGGACCAGGCCTCAGTAAGAGACAATATGAAAAATTCCAGATATACTGAACTTTGGAATTGAGTTTATCAACAGGTGAGTTTAAGGTCCAGACTTATATGAAGGTAAAATTAGGTAGCTCTGACAATGAGTGCTAGAGTTTGGGAAAATACTTCTAATTTCCGGAGAAATAGGATTATGCACCAAACATGGCTACCAGTAAAGAAAAAAAATCAAACAACAAAAAACAAAAAAAAGAGAATCATCGGATACCCTACAAAATCTTTACAATATTATTGATTGCATTCCCCAAATTGACTTTCATATCCCTGTGGCAATCTTGTGGTTACTGATTATGCTTTCTAATCCCCTCACCTTCCCCCTTATCTCTACCCACCTCCCATGTAGCAGCCCTCAGTTTTTCCTCTATGTATCTGAGACTATTTCTGATTAGTTCATTCAATTACTCTTTTCTTTAGATTCCACATATAAATGAGATCATGTGGTATTTGTCTTTGTCTGACTCATTTCACTTAGCTTAATGTTCTCTGGGTCTATCCATATTGTTGCAAATGGTAAGATTCCATTCTTCTTTATGGCTGTGTAATACTCCATTGTATAAATGTACCACAGTTTCTTAATCCAGTTGTCTACCGACGGGCATTTTGGTTGTTTCCATGTCTTGGCTTTTGTGTATAGAGCTTCAATAAACATAGTGGTGCATTTTTTTTTTTTTTTTAATTAGAGTTTTGGATTTCTCCAGATAGATATCTAGGAGTGGAATTGCTGGGTCATAAGGTAGTTCCATTTTCAGTTTTTTGAGATACCTCCATACTGTTTTCCACAGTGGTTGCACCAATCTGCAATCTCACCAACAGTGCACAAGGGTTCCCTTTTCTCCACATCCTTGCCAGCACTTGTTGTTTGTTGATTTATTGATGATAGCCATTTTGACTGGGGTGAGGTGGTATCTCACTGTGGGTTTTATTTGCATTTATCTAATGCTTAGTGAGGTTGAGCATTTTTTCATATGTCTGTTTGCCATCTGCATGTCCTCTTTAGAAACCACCTCAGGGATGATGTAGATGCCTGATCACTGCACTGTACACCTGAAGCTAAAGCTGAACACTAATGAATGGCAACTATATATATATATATATATATATATATATATATATATATATACACATATATGTATATACTGTACATATATGTATATATATAGTATATATATATACTATATATATATATATATATAGTTAGTTAGTTAGTTAGTTAGTTAGTTAGTTAGTTAGTCACAAGAAGCAGAGTACAGCATTAGGAATAGAGACAGTGGAAATGTAATGGCTGTATGTGATGTCAGAGGGGTAGTAGATGGGGGGAGGGGGGTTATCACCGTGTGAGGGATATAAATGATAAATATCTAACTATTACATTGTTGTTTACACATGATGCTAATAAAAAAAGAGAGAGAGAGAGAAAGAGAGAGAGAGAGAGAGAGAGAGAGAGAGAGAGAGAGAGAATCAGACCAAAGTTTATTTAGCAGAGAGAATACCACCAGACTGTGGCTCTGAGAATCACGGTACATAATGAATATGATAGCTGATGTAACACTGGTTTGCTTCCTAGATGGTTTATAGAGTCTAGAGCTAAGAAAATGTCTACAGATTGATGTTACATTATACCATCTGGAATAGAAGATACAGAAGGTCCAGAATCGACACTAGGGTCTTATTACATGATTGACAAGTGGAATGATCCTACAGGAAAAGTCCTTTGCAAGGTAAAGTACATCTAGATTTCTGGGATCTGTATATAAGTTCCTCCAACTTATACCAGAAAATGTCTTTTTCTACCTCATCCTTTCCCATCCCCAAATCCCACAATTTATTTTGAAGACAAAGACAGAATCACTGAATGTTATTTTCAACATTAGCAATCTGATCATAAATGCATTTTAGCCCTGAAAGATTTTGAAGTTTTTAACATCTTATGTATGCAACTATTAAAATAGTGTTTCTGATCAAACCATTTTCTTTCAGATATGCACAAATACAGTAAACTTGCTTTAGGCTTCTTGAGAAACTGCAAATTTTATAGGTAACTTTAAATATTAAGCAGTGCACTAGAAAGTTATTTGCATTAATCTCCTCAATATAAATGTTTCTGCTAGTTAAACATTCATAGGAAAGAGTGCTGATAAAACCTTAGCTGATTTACCTGTATATATTTTCTTAAAACAACACTTAATTTGTTCAACTTAATTTTAACCATACAATTCTAAACAGAAGTGAAAAATCATTAGATTTTGTTGTATAAGAATAAATGTTATGAGAAAAGAAACCTAAAATTATCCCTTTTTAATTAGTCAAATTTGGAAAACATAGGCACAGAAAGTGTGTAATTAATTACATTGTGTATCAAAACAAGGTTGATCTGTGAAATTATGGTATTGATTAGGATATTATTTCAGTGTATAAACAAAGGACTTTTATTTCAAAAGGGCATATTTTAAAAAATAATCACATAATTGACTAATCAAAATACATGTGAGTATATTTTTCTTTATTTCATATAAAAATATTCTCCAAAACAGGAAAAAATATATTTAATATTTTTATATGTAATACTTTTTATTGATCTTCCATAAACTCTAAGCACATATTTATACATATATCATTAGATTAGTCAATTTAAATTTCAAAACAAATATAAAATTTAACCAGATAAAGTATAAAATGGGGCTAATTATCTAAATAATACCTACCTATCCCTAACTCATTCTCTTGCTATTATTTCTTGACATGCAGTTTTTATTCCCCTGTCTCATTCTATTTAGTCTTTTTGTGTGTTTGTTTTGTTTTGTTTTAGGGTCAACACTGATTGCATTAAGCAAAGAAACAAACAAAACTATGATTATATTTGTATTATTTTATTCAAGTAACTAAAAAACAAGATGAAGACGTGACACAATGGAATATTACTCGGCCATAAGAAAAGATGAAATACTGCCATTTGCAACAACGTGGATGATCTTGAGATTATCATGTTAACTTAAATAAGTGAGACAGAAAATGTCAAGAACCATATGATTTCACTCATATGTGGGATATAAAACTGAAAGCAACAAACAAACAAGACAAATAAACAAGCAAAACCTCACAGACACAGACAGCAGTTTAGTGGTTACCGGAGGTTAAGGAGGAGGGAGATGATAGAAGGGGACAAAGGGGTTAAATATATGGAGATGGAAGGAGATTTGACTTTGGGTGGTGAACACACAATGCAGTATATAGATGATGTAGTATAGAACTGCACACTTGAAACCTATGTAATTTTATTAACCAATGTCACCCCAATAAATTTAACTAAAAAAAAAAAACAAAAAAAAAAACCTTTAAAAAAGTTTTTGAACAACTAATTTCAATTGTTAACCTGAAAATAGTAACAACAAGGCACACAGATAGGACAATTGTAAATATTCAGCCAATAATCTTATAAACATCTTTATTTTACAAAACACTGAACAAATGTCATAAAGTTAGAAAAATCAAGTATAAGGTATCCAAGGACATGATGCTGAAAATAATAACTGCCAACCTGATTACTATAAATAGTAAAGAAAATAATCAAAGTTAAATCACATTGAGTCAGCATATGAGGATATATTTATATTTAAATTATGGATTAGGGTTATTAAGTGCATAATTATATTACTAATACAAATTAATTGATGTTACCAACTATTTGAATATAAGCTAATGAAAAACAATACAGAGAACAGACCAATAGAGAGAAATTTATACATATATTCAGGAATTAAAATATTTTTATGTTGAAGATATTAATGGTCAATAGTTGCCACATTTTAACACAATTTAAACTGAGTCTTTTGAATCAAGGATTTATCAGGACTTTTTCCTAATTCTGAGCCTGGATACATTTTTATCCTTTTGAAATCAGGGCAATGCTTAGGGGACCTTATTAAAGAGAATAAAATTGCAAAAATAATTAGTATACCTGAGTTCACGTTATACACACAAATGTGAAAAAATTGCCTTTAGCTAGAGGCTCTAAAACTTTAAATGCAAAGTGAAATATTTCTACGTGGAGAGGAAAGATTTTGTAGTAAGTGTGGGCTGAAGAAAGAACAAGACTTGTAGCTGTTGAAAAGAAATAGGAGGAACTCAATGAAACACTGTATGTGGAAATGAGATGAGCTGCTCACCAGTTGTTACTCACGACATTCATATTTTTCTCATCCTGGTTTAGCATAGTTGACAACATATTGTAACTTTAGCACACGTCAAAGCATTCCTTGACTGTTCCACAGCATGCTCCTAAGCTTTGTTTCTCCTGCAATGCCTCCCAAATTCCCCTGCTTCAGTGATCGCTGTCAGCACTGACCACGACAATGAGCAGGTGGAAAGATGTGATGCACCATTACCTTTGTTATCGGTGTGTCATTTATGTTGCATATACTTTGACGGCATCTGTTCCTTTTCTCTTAGGCCTTTCCCCGTCTCTAATAGGATTGGTTTTATTTTTATTATGAGATTTAAAATCTTTCATTGTTATTTTCCCTGGCAGATCATCTCTCTGTGCAATAAGGAAGTCATAGAGCTCCCCTGTACACACCTTCAGTTTGCTTAGTTTTCTTCTGAAGAGAAATTCAGTATCAGACATGACTTATTGAACAGCAATTTAAATTTGAGATTTTACTGAATAGTTGCTTAGAAAGCTGATGTGCTGTATTTTCTAACAATATGTTATGGTTATTTCAGTTTTTATATAACGATTTAAGTAAATCATATTCAGAGCAAGAGATATCTGTCAATTAAGTTTATTTTCAAGTTAAGGAAAGCAAAAGGAAAATGCTAGAATTGTCATGGAAGCTAATAAAATATAACAAGAAAAACGTTTCAAATTCTGTGAAGTTAAAACTCAGAAACACCATGATTAAAAGGAATAATCTATTTTTAGGAATAGATCACAAAAACTATTGATAGAAAAAATAAAATTTATGGTGTAAAAAAATATGATGAACACATACGGTTAAATATAAGGCTCTAAAATAAAAGGAACACGAACTGTTAATATAATTTAAGCTATTGAAAAGTCTGACCTATAATGAAAAAGGAAGCATGCATAGGTTGCCAAGAATAAAATATTTTGAAAAGTAAATGATTCCAGATCTTTGAATATTAAATACTTTAATAACATCACCATAGGAAGATACAATTAACCTCTCCTGACATCAGTGGCAAAGCTTTTTAAGAGATCTGAGGCATGAAAATAGAAATTGCAATTTAAAACTGACCCTAAATAAATTGAGTAGTTTGCATTACTGACTATTAAAAAAATAATGTTGTTTGTCTAAATGTTTTCACTCATTTTGAAACATATTACAAGTTTGTAGACTAGTTATCTCAATTACCACCTGAAATATAATGTAGAAGAATAATAAAGTTTTATTTTTGTTTGTTTATTTTTCTACTTCAAGCTAGTGTTCCCATGGCGCTCTAAAATTTATTTATTTAGATTTTATACCAATCTCCTTACTTTGTCTTATATGTTTAACATTTTATTTTCATGCCTATAATAATTTATTATAATTATATTACTATATAATATACACTTTGAATGTTTCCTTTAGTCTATGGAGAAACCTATAGAATTGACATAGTAGAATAGACTACTGTGTTGTTCCAAATAATTTAAAAATAGATATTTTGAATAATCTGTTAACTTCCAACACTAAAACCATAAGAATAATCCTAAAAAGCAATAGTCACAAAGCAAACATAAACCAACAACAAGAACCTAAAGTGTCCAGTTCTCTCAATCATTCCACATTCATTTTGATTGTATAAAATCTACATTTAATTTGTAAGATCTAAACTGTGACCAATTAAGGAAAAATTTTCAACTAAATTATTTAGTAAATATTTATTCAGACAGTATCTAAAAATGGTATTGGCTTACTTGCTAATCCTCCCTTTTATTCATACTTTCTAAACTAGGATAGCTAAAGAAAATATCTTATTTATTTCTATCTCTATCTCTATTATTGCTAGAAAAGAGCTATAAAGATCATACATCTTACCTAATTAAGTGTTCTTGTAAAGAAACTAAAGATCCAGGATGTTAAATAAGCTGTCCCAAGATCACATGACTCGCTCTTGGATGAGTCACGTTTAGAACTCAGGGATTTAGATTTGTAGTTGGTGCCAAGTCGCCCCTTAATTCCTAAGTACACTGCGATTTCCCAGTAATTTTTAAATTATAAGCAGATGTTAAATGAGCAATGAACTATGAAGGCTTTATAAGCATGAGTAAAGTTTAGAGTGATAATCAAATAAAAACTTACAATAAAGTGCATATAGCCCGTGCTTCCTGGTATGCGCCAACCACATCCTGCCACAAGGTAGTTGGGTGTATATAGGAAGCAATGGTTGTAAAAGGGCATGAGGCATCTTTTAAACGGCCAATTGTACGTATTGTCTTACTGCATTAATTTTTAAAATTTTTAATGTTTTAAAATTCTAGGTCACTAGTTATCTATGATTCTAGTTTACCTTGAACTGGGTACAGTTCAAACTAAGCTAAAGATAAAGTTCTAGGGATTTCATGAAGTAGAAACACACATATTCACAGGAACATTTTGAAGGTATCTTATAGATAATTAAATAAAGCAATCTATTCCAAATCACCTTGGGAATGGGAAAGCCTTCTGGAAATCCAGGATTACAGACTAAGTTTTATGAGGGAGTTATACCCATTTTCAGCAAGGTGAACTATTTTCATTTAAAAAGTAGCACAAAATGTCCCTGCCTTCTAAGAAAAAGTTGCTTGTTGCTTCAAGTAACACAACTATGCCAATTGGGACTGCTGAGCTCCAGGTTAAGGTAAAAGTACTATGATAAACAAAGCAGGAACAAGGAATTGAACTTGAAAAATGCGGGAGCACAAAGAGGAAGCAAAGAGAGAGGGAGGCTGAACCAGTGTGGATTACGCTTGCCTGGATGACTGGGTATTCAGGGATTGGCGATCAGGGCCAAAATATGTGTTTGCCTATCTCGCTCTTTGATCACCCTTAAGGTTAGAACATCATAAAAGCAACAGATGACAAGTTCCAGGAAGACCACTGCCTAAAACTTGCTTCCCATTACCAGTTTTTACGTGAGGCAAGGCAACGCTTCTTTATTAGAAGAAACACTTCTTGCAGTTTGCTTGCTGTAACTTAACTAACGTGCCCATTTTTTATTTAGCCAAGTGTCCTGATTTAAGGAAAAGTTGATCTTAAATGAACAGGCAGCAGCAAAATGACCTCTAATAGTTCAATTGAAGCATACCTATTACGGCATTTAATGAGAGGAAAAGATTATTTTAGGAGCTCTTGGCTCTATCTGATAATCAGAAGTGTCTAAAATGAAAAGGTGAGATGCTGAAGATTAAGGATGAGCATTTTGACAAAATCATTTTAATTTATCAGACTCTCTATGGCAATATTTTTTGGTTTTGTAACCTATTAATGAGTTGTAAAGTCAATTTAATGGATCACAACCAGCTTTTAAATAGTAACTAGAATTGAATAAAAATATAATAGAAAGTATCAGAGTGTATGATTTATGGTAAAGGTACCATTTGATAAAACATTTGTCATTGGTGTGTGTGTGTGTGTGTGTGTGTGTGTGTGTACGTGCGCGCGCTAGCTCTCTATGCTACTCTAATGCATTATTTGAATAAAAGGAGAACTAAAAATTCTCTACTCCAGTAAAAAAACAAAAAACACAACAACAAACAAACAAAAAAACAAAAACAAAGTTGGAAAGTTACTACCCCTCCTGCAATGTGCAAACTGAAAAGGACTAATGTCGTTGAATGTACAAACTATCCTTTAGGTGGTTAAATTACAGTAACCCCCCAAACCTTTACATATCAAAACCAGTTCATTCTTCCTTATGTAAAAGTCCTCCCTTCCTAACCTAATTTCTACTTTTATTTTCTCTCACATGTACAAACACTGTACACACAGTTCACAGTTCACACACACACAAAATATTCCATAGAATATTACACTGACAAATGCTAATTGGCTCAAAATTTTTAACAGTTTGCTTTTTCTCATAATTATTTAAAATTGGCACAGTTTTTCTCAGTTTCTCAGAAAGAATCTGTAAAAATAATGGCAAACTGCCTTTCATTTCCTTTTCCTATTTGAATTTAATATAGCTACATTAAACACATATGCACTTATACACACACCGACCACAGAAATAGCAGAAAATCTTTGGAAAATCATTATTATGAAGAGGCTTCAGTACCATCCCCCTACCTGTGTTCTATTCATAGAAAACTGGAAAAAATAGCAATATTCCATCTTGTTTATACCTCTGTGCTTGAAATATGCCATCTGGTCCATTCTCCATAATTCTATTCATCTCTTCCAGCTACGTAAAAAGAATTCTAAAGGAATCCTGAATCTACCTGATTCCATGAGAAATGTTTATAGAAGAATTATTCATAAGGTGATGTTTCTATGCAATCTTTTTTTCTTTTCCTGATTTAGTGTTATTTTAGGATGTACTCACTTCTGAATAAATTCATTTCCTGGAATGAGAGTTGCCACTGTTCAACACACATCACATGGAAGAGTAAGCTGGCTCCCATTTCCGTGTGATAAAAGTATGACCAATATTATTGCCATTGGGTGTTGGTAACTGCTATGTGAGTTCTAGGACAAATGGTACACATAGCCACATATATACAGCTGTATGTCTGTACTTAACAATACAAAATTATTCCACCACAGTAATCAAAACCAGAATTTTTCGAAGATTTTCAATACAAAATTTCTAATATGTAATGAACAATAGCTTAACAAAGCATAAACTATTCACTTTTTGTTATTGTTATTGGGTAGTTTTATTCTTTTACTGACCCAGTTTAATGAATAAAAGCAATAGTGAAACTTAATAGACCTTTTGCTAGAAGAGTTTTCTATCCAGATTACTTATGGAGCAACAACTTTGCTATGTGAAGGAAGTGTACAATGTTAAAAGTCAGAGAGTGTAACTCAGAGAGGCTTAAATGATTCTGTGTGAATCAAGATTGATGCAAGTAATAATATGGGTTAAGGGGCAGGTGGATGTAACAAAGAGGGCAATACATTTCTTTAATGGAGTGTCCTTCTCTTATATTACTGATGAAAGAGATGGCTGTTATCTGCTGGTACACACTAAAACTTTATATTCTTTTTTGTTTCCTTATTCACAGAATTACAGTTTCTCAGAAAATGTGCAATCACTAAAATCCTAGTAGCAATGTATTAGCCCAGTTTTTTTGTTTTTTGGGTGTTTTTTTTTCTTCTTTTTTCTCAGTGCTTTAGTACACTAATCTTTTTTGAATGGCCAGTATTATAATGATAGAGTGAATGTACATATTATATCCCTCAACCAATTCATGCCACAAGTTAAGGATTCATTTATTTAATTATTTTTTATGGTGGCAAAATAGACATAATATGACATTTACGCTTTTAACTATTTTTTAATTACTTTCAGGTGTACAAAATAACATAATAATAATAATTGGACATTAACATCCCTCATAAAGTGATAACCCCACCAAGTTTACTACCCATCTGACACCGTATATAGCTATTACAATACCACTGACTATATTCCTTATACTGTACTTTACATACCATGACTAGATATATAGAGATCTAATTATAGTTAACATTCAATATTACTTTATATTAGTTTCAGTTGTATAGTGCAGTGGTTAGTCATTTATATAACCTATGAAGTGATCCCCCTGATAAGTCCAGTATCCATCAGACACCCTACATGTCTTTGCAACATCATTGATTGTCTTCCCTATACTGTATTTCACATCCCTGTGACTATTTTCTGACTACCAAATTGTACTTTCTAATCTCTTCACCTTTCTCCCATCCCCCGAGCCTCCTCTCATCTAACAACCATCATTTTATTCTCTGTATCTATGAGTCTATTTCTGTTTTGTTTCGTTATTCTGTTCTTTAGATTCCACATATAAGTGAGGTCATATGGTACTTGTTCTTCTCAGTACGACTTATTTCACTTGGCATAATACCCTCTAGGTCCATCTATGTTGTTGCAAATGGTAAGATTTCATTCTCTTTAATGGCAGAATAACACTCCATTGTATAAATGCACCACAATTTCTTTATCTAATCATTCATGGATGGCCATTTTGGTTCCATTTTAACTATTTTTAACTGTACAATTCAGAGAAAAACTGGCCATCTATGTACCCAGAAGTTGAGGGACACTTATCACCTCTCTATTTACTATTTTACCAAGACTCCAACAATGTCCCTACTGTTCCTACATACACATTCACACAGTCTTTCTCATTTCCTTGGAATTATTCTTGGTTCCTTGGAGTACTATGGAATGTCACAAAGAAATTAAGAATAGTTGTGGTTCTTTTGTTCTTCTTGTATTCCCAAGGGAGGCTTGAAAAGCCCAGATAGGAGTGAAAGAGAAGGCTAGACCTTCCATCCCCCAATGTCCCTCCCTCCCCACCCCCCTTCTGAAAGCCAACCTCTATAGTATTAGCAGCTACGTAGTACTTTTCTTTTCTTCCCTACACACTCAGACCTGGCAAAGCTATCTCCAAAATTTAGACTCTCCACCCAAATACTTGAGCTAGCTATAATTGATATATTAATGAATTTGTAAAAAATTATTCTGTTATCTCTTAGTCAATGAAATTTTGTAGCACTTAAAATGTTCCAGAAACCGTCTCAGAGATATAGAAGAAAAACTGAGGGTTGCTAGATGGGATTGGGGTGAGATGAGGGAGAAGGTGAGGGGATTAGAAAGCACAATTGGTAACCACAAAATTGCCACGGGGATACGAAAGTCAGTTTGGGGAATGTAATCAATAATGTTGCAAAGATTATATAGGGTATCAGATGGACACTTGTTTTATTAGGGAGACCACTTCATGGATGGGGTAGGTGCCTGACCACTGCACTGTACACCTGAAGCTGAAGCTGAAGCTGAATAATAATGAACTTCAGCTATAATTACATATATATATATATACATATGCATATATTCATACATATATGTATATATATGTATATATACGTACATATAGTCACAGGATGTGTAGTACAGCATAAGGAATAGAGTCAGTGGAACTGTAACAGCTATGTACGATGTCAGAGTGGTAGTAGATTGGCAGAGCGGCATTATCACTTTGTGAGCAGTATAACTATTACATTGTTTTGTACACCTGTAACTAATAATAATAATAAAAAAAGATGTACCAGAAAAAAAATGGTAGAAACATTTACGTTGAAATAACTTCTCTGTTATCATTATCATCACCATCATTATAATTTCATCATCACTCAAAGATAGTTATTAAAATACAACTATTATAGGAATTGGAATACAGTGTTAAGAAAAGCTGATCTGGTCCTACACTTACAGTCAGGTGGAATAATAATAGAAATCTACACAGTAGATCACAATTTAAAAATATATTCATGTATTTTGTCTTTGTAACAAAATTTTAAACTCTAAATTGTTGTATATTTAGCTTTCTCTTGTCATCTTATCTCATAAATTAAAAATTCTTCAGCTGCTTGTACAATGATATCTGTCCTAACTGATATTACCAGAGAAGTACCACTTTTAGGAAAGGGATGGGTTGGAAGGTCATTTCAGTTTTAAGAATGCTACATTTTCAATGACACACTTACTTATAAATATCCAGTGTGTACGCAGTTGGCCATAGTAGAAGTCAGAAGTGAGAAGTGGGTTAGAGATTTGGGATTCATGAGATACATTGTTTGCAAATGAGGCCATGGATGCAACCACCCAGGAAGAACGGTAAATTAGATGAGAAGAGGGGAGAGAACCCTAAGGACTTACATCGAAGAAGCAGATGGGTTGGTCAAAGGAGAAGCTTGCCTAGGAGACTTTTAAGGCCAGTCAGAGGTAGGTGAGAAAACTAGGAGATGATGCACAGGAGGAGAGAGTGGTCAAACACGATTATGATACAGAACTGAAAACTTCAAAGCAGATTCTGTAATTAGGATATTAATGGTGACCCTCAATAAGAGGTTTAGAGAGCTGGAATTGATTTTTGTGTTTTAAGAGAGAATATGACGAGGAAGTGAAGACAATCAGGGTAGATGGAGACTGTATGATTAAGAGTTTGTTTTGTTTTTGTTTTTGTATCCACATTTCTAGAAATCAGATCTTCTCTCATGTTCTCTTACCTTCTTTGATCTCCTCCCCACCCCTCTTTTCTCCTTTCCCCTACGTCCACCCACCCACATCCAATCTCTCTCAGTTTCTCTCTGTCATAGTCTGTCTTTGATGTTCTCAGATTGCTCACCTAGTTTTTTCAGACACTGGAGTGAGAATGTGGCTGAGACAAAAAAGACTGACATATAATCCCTTATGAAAGTTAGATGCTGCTCCCATGGTACGGGCTTCAATATGTGGAGGGTGTTGATGGGTGTTTGCTTTTCACCGCTGATCCTAACAGTCAGCTGAAATTGCAGTTTGGTAAATGTCACTGCTCTCCAGGGTTTTGACTGCCAGAACGCAGCTGGTGCACTGGATTGTCTCTGAAGTGATTGAAGAAAGAACAACCTGACTCTCCATGAGGCATTCTTGTCAAGACATCAACCAAATGAAAAATTCTTCACCAAAGTATTTATAGAACAAACTTTTGGTGCTGAATTTTAGACCAACTTACGGAGAATTTTACTTTTATTTTTACCCTGGGGAAATGACATCATAAATTATCCCCAGACTATTTTCTCTCTATTTGTGACACTATTTGAAATGTGTTCTGGAACATGAGTAAGTGACTACTTCACTCTTTCTGCATATTTTATGTAACTGCCTGATTCTGTCCTAGCTTAATCAATTCTCCACATTACGAGATTAAACTCACACAACAGTTCCTAAAACAGACGATGTACTCATTAAACATTAGGCATTTTTGATAAGAGGCAGAGTTTTTCAATCTCCTTTTGCATCTAAGATATAGACATGTAAACTTAATTTTTATATCAGAAACACCCTCCACAGTTTCTGAATGGAAAGATACTGAGAGAAGGATGTTAAAGAATGAGGGACTTATATGCGGAATCTAAAGAAAAGAATAAGTGAATGAACTAATCAGAAACAGTTTTGGAAACATGGAGGAAAAAACAGAGGGTTGCTAGAGGGGCGGGGGGGTGGGGATAAGGGGAAGGTGAGAGGTTTTGGGAACGTACAGAGGGATAGTGGATGGGGGGAGGGGGGTTCACACAGTGTGAGGGATATAAATGATAAATGTCTAAGTTTTGCTTTGTCTTGTGCACCTGAAACTAATTAATAAAAAAAAACACAAAAAAAAAACACACACAAAAAAAACATACCTCTGAAGCCATTTCAAAAAAAAAAAAAAAAAAAAAAAAAAGGCAATGAATAAGCATGAGTTTGCTCAATAGACCAAAATAATGTGCTTCAACTTATAAAAGAAAAGCAGTAATTGAATTGTAAATTTAGATTTTAGGTTGTCGCTTAATGGGAAAAAATCAGAATACAGGTATAACTTTGTTATTGAAAAAAAAAAAAAAAAAAAAGAATGAGGGACAGCAAAGAGTGAGTTCTGATGGCCAGTGGCACTGTGGACCAGACACGTGCTGATTTCTGGGGCAGTAGTAGCCATGCTCCCAGGAACAGCCTACAATGTCCGTAGAGCCTCATTTTCTAGTGTGCAGTGTGAGAGGCCTGTTCATCTTCTGTGGCATGGTTCTGTCTAAGGTTTGGCGGCTGCCTTGCATCCTTTTCCCTGCTCTTTTTCTATACCTAGCTCTCAAGGCTTCTGGTATTCTGTGATCTAGTCATACTGTTTTTAAAAAATTTATGTTCTCCTTAAATAATAATCAGAGGCAGATTCTGTTGCCTACAGCCGAGAACCCCGATAGATAACAATTGCCATATGCATCAGAACTCAGAGCAAACCACCAAGGATCTTATCAAATTTAACTTTGACTATACATTATTAATGCCTCAAAAAACTCAGCTGTGGAATATCTGTCTATGTGAAAATACTCTGTTTATTCTTCAGATCTTGTAATGAAGTGAGATACTGAAGCTTGGTTGGTTAAGGCCTGGATTTGGTGAGTGAGGCCACAGAAGGTCAGGTTCTGATTGCTGCTTTTGCAGATCGCTTTCCCAGTTTGATACATAAAAGCCCAAGTTCGATAGGCCACTTTCAGACTGATTTCTAGCACTGTGCCCTTAAAAAACACAGCTGATTTTCTAAAATCTGCTCAATAATATCCCACATAATACATTATCCCTCTAAACTCTTCAAGGACCTTTTGGCAAGCTAGTAACGCTGCTGATTTATTTATTTTTGTAACTATGAATATGATCCTTTTTGATGGAACATGGTTCCACCTCAATCCATTTGTCCCCAAAGTAAAAATTTTAGCTAATTAGGCACTCCCATGACAAGTATGTCAGTTTCTTCTTGTTTAAGTCACAAGTTTGAGCTTCTTCGTAATTCTTTCAAAGAAAGAGCGTTTCACGATTTGGCTCAAAATAAATGTTTGTGTTGGGATAATCATACAGAGCATATATATACATATCTTATATATATGATATCTATCTATCTATCTATCTATCTATCTATCTATATATATATATATATATATATATATCTTAATATACCAGCATATACTCAGAATCAGAAGAAATTTTTCTTGGTGGATTTATCATGTAAAATGAAACATAAAAGTGTTTTGGGATTATGTAATTTAAAAGTATATATTGATATTATGATAATATCTCAATAAATAACATACATATAGCTCTGCATGGAGGGGAGAAAGTTCCTCTACCTTCTATATGTAAATAATTTGATATTTTCTTGAATTAGAAGTAATATTAGCAGAGAAGTGATTCTGATATCTACTCACTAACATAAATAGTAATTATTTGTGCTAAATAGTCCCCAAGTGGTTTATAAATAAACAGATTCTTCAGAAAGTTGGCTTGAAAAAGTTACCTTCTAGGGTTCAGCTGAAATTACCAAGGATATTGTTTTTTACCAATATTATTTAATTGGCAAGATTTAATTTGAATAAAATTCAGTATAATACAGATAAAATCAATTTAGGTGTGCCATGTAGTCTAGAAATTTGACCCTCAGAGTTGGCTTGAAATCAAATTTTTATTCTTTTAAGGAAAATCTTGTTTCTATTCATGAATGGTCTTTCCATTTTGAGTCTCATTAACTTTCATTAAGGGGAAGTGGAGCCTACCTTGAGCTTAGTTAATTGTTGAAAATTACGCCTTCATTCTTTTTCAATACAACGCAGATCTGCTTTCATGTACATGACAAAGAACATGAACTCAGTTCACTGCAATATAGAACCTATCAAAACTTAGCTGAAGTGGATATCCTAAATTGAATATTGCCTTAAAGAAATTTACATATTCATTTACTAATCCATTTATTAGTGATTTAAAAATATAAGTTCTGAAACACTCTCTTCAAACAAGTCCTCATATAGACATAGACTATGTATGTGACAGAGACGAAGGTGGTATGGCCTGGGATGGAGCGCAAGTAGAGAGCCCTGTTCCCAGCCACTGTGACTTTGGATTCTGCCAGATCTAGAGAGAAGTGTTTAGAAAACATCACTCTAAATTTATTAACCTCTTTTGTTATAGTAAGGAATTCCACTAAAGAATGTATACGTGGGCCACATTGTTTCAAATTCCCACCACCTGGGACTTACCTTGTAGAATTGCATGAGTTACATGACATGGACTATTGGAATGCTTTATGAAAGACACAAACATTTGAAACTCATCATTGCATTTATTGTAATGATGATGTTAAGATAGTTGTTATAATATAAGACAACTCTTTACTCATGGGCAAACTCTATTTTATGTGTCATAGCTAAGAATAATTGTACCCATGTGAAATCAGTTTGTTTTCATCTTTGGAACATGAAGACCCACCTATAATGGGTTTTTAATATTCATTGGTTGCTAATAAGCTCAAGAACAAATTTGAAACTAAAATCTAGCAAGGGTACAGTGACTTCCAGCCACATTCCATCTGCTAATCTTTGTGTGCTCTGGTTGTATCTTTGCATTTTTATTTTGTTTGTTTGTTTTTCTGGGGGGTTGTTTTTAGACAATGATTTTATCTTGAAACTGTTTCATTTCTCAACCAATAAATAAATAAATAAATCTGATTTTATTATTTGTATTTTTGAATGCTGCCAGAAATCATTTTTTTGGGGAGCAAGATAGGATATAAGTTGCTTAGAACAATTGAAGAAATGTTCTTTTTTCTCATCCCTGTGAAGTCTTGTTCCATATTAAAATGGAAACTTGTGCAGCTTTCCTTTCCTCTTCTCAATATTTATCTTCAATAAATCTACTTATTCCTAACCTGTTCTTTCACACACACACACACACACACACACACACACACACACACACACACACACACTATAAATAACATACTAACAAGTTTTCAAATATTTGATCTGTTTATGAACAGTTCATTGTGAACAGTCCTTTTTCCTCAAAAACAATTTAGGTAGAAGCATCTGTCTTCTACTTTTAATTCAAATACCTCCTAGGTTCCCAGTTAGGGACAAAAATGCCAATCTCAAAATCCTTCCAAAACCTTCACAACTAGCCAGAGTAATAAACGCAGCCAACTAGTACCCTTGCACTTCAGTAGTCGGAAACTAAATAGTAGAACTTTTTGAAAATGTTTTCAGAAGTTATGTGTATACTCCAAAGAGAGCTATTATGTGCATACAGATATCAGATATGTAAATTGGGTTGAACTCTGTTTTCATCTATCAACCTGTCCTCAATAAGGTTAACCAGGGATTTGTAAAATTTTGCTGTAGTGATTAATATATCTAAAATAATAACTAGCCTCTTTAATATGGTCTTTGGAAGAACAGACTCAACCTTGGTGGGAGCAGAACTTTAACTTTATTATTTCCAAACATATTTCAGGGCAGTGGGGTAATTTCTGTCCCATCAATTGACTGACCAAATAAACAAGTAGTGCTCAGGTGCCCCTAAATAGTTCGATAATTTTATTAGGAATACTCTTCTTCTAGCGTCAGGCACAGCATGACTATCCAGTTTAAAATAAATATTTCCCAATGTTAAAAAATTATCTGCTTAATAGTCAGAGAGCCTAGCAGATCCCCGGGGATAATTAGACAGAATCACACTATGGAAATGGGGAGGCACATCAAGCAGATAATTTCTAATACATTTTAAGCAGTGGCTCTCTACTTTTGCCCTGTAATTATTTCTCACACAATATGATCCATCCCAGGGCAGAATTTTTGAATATAAACAACTTTCAGGGGGAACCACTAATGAAGGAGCAATGCTCAGTGCTATCCAGCACAAGAATATGCATAAATCATAACCTCAAAATACAAAAACAGAATGAACTACTCTATTATTCAAAAGTTACAGTCCTCAACACATTAGTCCCAAACTAATGACATCAAGCAGATTTTAGCTAAAATTTTCTAACCCATGAAAGCAATATGAATACATTTATTATTTTCAAATTTCCTTGAGATATTTTCTAATTTGCTGTATAATGTTAGACAACATATTAATAGCATTTCTACCAAACAAAGCCAGCATTCTAATCAAACTGAATTTTTCCAAAAAATGATTTATGCATAGAATATTTTTTTTATAAAAGAGTCTAATATTTTTTACACAGAAATTCTGTTCATCTCTAATTTACTTATAATTCTGCTACAGGACAAAATCTGTAGACAGAGTTCACAGACTTCAGAGCCAACATAATATTTGTAAACCAACCAGATAATTATTGATAAAAAAAAATATATATATATGAATATATGTGTATATATATATACTCTCACATATGTGTGTATATATATGCATCTATACACACACATATATATATGTGTGTGTGTATATATATATTTTGTTTGTTTGTTTATTTGTTTTGTTTTGTTTTTTTGCCTTCTACCTGGAGCCAAGACTAACCCAGGAAATTAAATACTTTATTGTTGTAGTTTTTTGCAGGTTTCCTCACTGAAGAGTCAAGGAATCCTGTGTGTGTGTGTGTGTGTGTGTGTGTGTGTGTGTGTGTTGACTATAAGGGGAGGTTTCTGACCTGACCTTTTATCTCCCTTAGGCCAGGATTTTATTATATATCTCTATCTCTATCTCTATCTCTATCTCTATCTCTATCTCTATCTCTATCTCTATCTCTATCTGTAGCTCTCTAGCTCTCTAGCTCTCTCCCTATCTATCTCTCTCTCTCTATCTATCTATCTATCTATCTATCTATCTATCTATCTATCTATCTATCTATCTATCTATCTATCCACATACCCTGCTAATGCCACGTTATACACCACTAGGGTTTGCCAGATGCTAAGTAAATGCTACTCAGGATCCCTTCATCTTTCAGGGTTCTAGTTCTGTCCTCCAATTGTTTTCCTAAATTTTCCTCTAACTCATCTATTTAAAACAAAAGCATGCCTTATCTTCATGTTTTATTTAATGTTTTTGGTGTTCTGAACTGGGAGGAATTGTTCTCTGTATCTTGCTAACATAATTCAAAACAATTCCTTTCTATTATGTTTTCTCAACTGCAGTGATTTTTAATGTACTTTAGCCCTTTCCCTCTACAGAAACCTTGATGAGGTGAAATATAGGTTATATCAATTTGCCCTCACCAGTTTGACATGTCCAGAGCTGCAATTATTATATTTCCCAAGAAGATGTTGAGCTAAATAATATTGAAAATTTTTATTGTATTGGTGGGCCCAACTATTCCAATCAGAATGGCAAGAAAACTCTAGGACTATTTAATTACAGCCTTTGCTTGAATTGTGGAGATCTAGCCCAGTTTTTTTGGTGGGTATACAGCCACCAGATCCCCTCCTAGTATCTTTGTGAGGGGAAACAAGGCAACAGAAAGCAAACTCAAAATGATGAGACTTCTGTGAAGCTCATCTCATAAGAAAAGGGTCACTTTGCCAAGGCAGAAGACATGTGGTGCATAGTTCAATTTTGTTTTTTATGGCATAATAAAGGAAAGCATATATATACATGCCTTCCTTTGAAATTTAATCATCTATTCAGTGTCAGTGAGGAAAATATCATTTTGGAAATATGGACTATATGAACACATTTCAGCAATATTTTGCAAATTCATCCAAAAATAACTGCTACATGCAGAGCGTAAGGAACCTATCGAAGAACAGAAATACAAAAACACATTATCAATCTTCATTCCTTTCTGAAATTAATCTTATCACACAAAGCACATGCCTTCATATATTTTGCTAAGCCTCTCTATTCAATTTAACAATGAAAGAAGACTAAATTATGCACTTCCATTTCATTGAATGATGAAACATTTGCAAACCAGTTGTTGGAAACTATGGGGAAGAATTGTTTTTCTGAGCACATTTGGCCCTCTCTCAGCCCTGTCCCTGGATACAGACTGAATGGTTCTATCTACCAATTTACAAAGACTAATATGGGCAAGAATGACACGGGCAGCTTCCTCCTCTTCTTGAAGGGTTTCTAGACGTCATAACCTTGAGTTAGCAGTTCTGCTCCATTACTTCCCCTATTTAATCCTATCTTGGCACTGCTTGTTATTTTCCTTTAACCTGATGAGTCAAATTGTAAGATTTTTTAAAAAAGGCAAACTGTCTCTCAAACTAAGTTATGTTTTCTACTCTAATCTTTATCAGAAATAAAGATTATATCTTGGCTTCTGTCTTTAACTTTTCCCTAAATTTCTTAAAAGATGCTATTTATAGGAGGCTGCCTCAGAGACACCAATGAGACTATATACACTTTTAAATAGTTTCTTATCAAATCATAACTGCTTGATTATTCCTTCAAAATTAAGACATAATTAATGTCAAGTCCGTGTCTACCAGATTCGTAGCTGATATAAGTATAGAAGCAATTAGCAGAACTACTTAAGAGAAAAAACTAGTATGCTTTGTCAAGCCAAACAAACTATTCATCAGGTTTGCTGACCGATAGTTTATGTTTTTATGTTTTCATATTTTCAAATATGCCTAAGTATATTCAGTTTTCCTCATGACTATCATATCACATAATTTCTTGTATTGACCTTGCCTTTGTGTATTTTGAGATTACAAACCACAGGCTGAAAAATGATCTTAGGGAGTTGCTGATCTACTTGTCTTATTTTCCAGTGGGAACCAAGGACTGGACACATTGAATTATATCTTCAAGATCACACAGCTAACCAGCCACAAAGACAAAATTCATTTCAGTTTGAAGAAAATAAAAAATGAACACTTCAGGTGATTAAGGACTTATACAAAGAAGGCAGTTACTATTACTCATATAATATGATTACATTTGTTAAATGCTACATGCTAAACACTGCTTCTAGCATTTTACATACATTATCTCATTTCATATCACAGCAGCTCTACAGGGTACATATGTTGTTATACTCATTTTCTAGATAATGAAAGTGAGACTTAGAAAGTTTAACTTGCCCCTCATCACATGGTGAGTAAATGTGGCAGTCGGGATTTGAAACCCAGGCCGGACAACGCGAAGCTTATACTTTAATCCAATGAAGCCAGTCTGTCTCTTAAAGTGTAAATGCTTACCGATTTTCATATTAGATATAGTTATTTTTTAAATGTACAATCTCTCTACTCCATCTTATCCAGGGTTGTTAGCAATAATTTAAAATTATATTACAAACACAAAAAATGCTAAAAGTAAATACTGTCCAAACACAGATACTCAGCAGGTCTTCTTTTTCTTGTAACATATAAATGTGTGCCCAGAATCTCACAATAAGAGGGAGATAGCTTTGCATCATGCCTTTTGTAAATTTTTATAAAATGTTTGTGAAAATAGCACCTATTTTGGAGATATGTAAAGATAGGTAAAGATTTATTTGTATATGATGCAAACAAAGTCACCCAAAAATAAAATAATAGTTACCACTTAATGTATCTTTTACTGTCTAGGCAGTTTATAAATATAAATTTGTAGCATAAAGTTTATTTTTGACATTTAAATAGTAAGATCATATTTATTCACATCATACACATTTTACAGGTAAGAAAGTTGAGGTAAATAAGTGTTAAGTTGTCCAAGTTTATCCAGACAGAAAGTAGATTTGAATCTAAGCAGCCTGGCCTCAGAGTCTATGCTTCTAATCATTATTTTTTTTACTGCCTTAGTAAAGAGTTTTGGATCTTGCTATACTTAATAAAACAATGGAATTCTTTAAATAGGTTAGCATTACCTAATACAACCAGTTGAACACTATTATTTAAAACTTACAGAAGAAAAAGACAAACCAACTGCAAACTTTATTAGTTGTTGGGCATTATTTATTATGTATAGATTGCAGATAAAAATACTATAAATATAGCATTAGATTGTTTCTAGAGCATCATTGTCCAATAGAACTTTCTGCAAAGATGAAAAGATTTTATATCTGAGTAATTAATACAGTAGCCACATGTAACTGTTGAGAAGCTGAAATGTGGCTAATGTGATTGAGAAACTGATTTTTAAATTTTATGTATTTTAATGAATTTAAATTTAAATAAAATAGTCTCATGTGGCTAACAGCTACCATATTGAACAGCTTAGCCCCATAAAATGCCATAAAGTCGTGGTTTTTAGTCCTTTATAACTGTAACTAAAATAAGACATATATTTTACATAACAATGCCATATACCATAATTGTGTAAGTGAATGATTCTGTGTGAATATAACCAAAATGAATTTTTTACAAAACAGTACTAACATTTTCTCTGATATCAGCTTTTCAATTCTATTGTTTACAATTTTGACTCACAAAATTGATTCTGCCACGTATTTGATGAGACAAGTAAACAGCTAACAGGAGTGAGTTTGTGGGCTAACTAGAAGAAGCTTAAACATTAACCATTTGGGTCTAACTCTCCTGGCTAGCACTACAACTGCAAGCTGACAAGCACCTTACATCCATCATCGGTGAGAAGAGAACAGTTCCCAGTTGCAACTGCAACCCCTGCAAGCTAACATCCATCGTAGATGGGAACAGGACAGGTCCCAGGAGAACATTTTAATGACAGCCCCCTGCAAGCTGACCGGCACCCTACATCCTGCATGGACAAATATAAAACCCCAGCACTCCTTCTTATCAGGGCAGCTGTCCCCCATCAGACTCCCCTGGCACAACTCCATTTGCCAGTTATCTCTCTCTTACCCCTCTGCCTCCAGAGTTCTCCCTCTCAGACTGCCCTGGCAAAACTTCTGCCAATTCCAAATGGAACTTTTTCTCTCCATTTTTAACTTTCAATAAATCTTTTCTCTGGATACTCTTGTAGAGTCTCATAAATTATTTTACATTCTGCGAACAACCAGGGATTAATTCTACACCAAGACAATATTAACAGTTTGAGATCTATCATTTAACAACTTTTCAACAAAGAACATGTATGTGTTAAGGTGTTGCTTACCTTTCTTGTGTTCTAAAGAAAACTGAAAGCCTAAACACAGGTACACATCGTGTTGAGCATTTTACTCTTGTACTTCCTTTATGGAAACTAAAAGGGAAATAAAAGAGCACCTTGAGTCTTGAAAGAAGAGAGAATCTCAGCAATAGATCGTTGAGAGATGATACTGATGCCAAAAAGTCTTCAGAAATGCTGAAGACTCAGACAGGTGAGGGAGGTTGATTAGAAACTTCTACTTTTTAGGCTGGAAGTGTAAGAAGTGCTTAGGGATACATTCATCTGTAAACCACTATAATGGATCCCCAGGAGGCAGGCAGAGGAAGGACCCAAGCTAGAAGGGAATCTAGGAAAGGAGACTGAGTCAGGGAACAAAGACTTCCCTATCCTGAATACAGAAGAGGCTGCTTCCTGTCTCAAAGTATACCTGCGTGCCAGTGCGCGCTCTCTCTCTCTCTCTCTCTCTCTCTCTCTCTCTCTCTCTCTCTCTCTCTCTCTCTCCTAAGTGACTAGATAATATTATTCTCAAAATAACAAAAGGACATAATAAAACTTAGTCACCATTAGCATACAACAAATCCAATGTTTATTGATGATGTCTGATAATTAAAGTTCTTTCTAAAACAGTATAAAAAATATTGTCAAGTAGAATGTATTAGTCTGTCTTGCATTATTTCTTGTATCTAGATGAAGACCATGGATCTCCCCTTTCAAATTATGGTCTTAGCTTTTTAATAGTATAATTAAAATATTATAATAATTTGCCTTAATTAAGATGAAAACAAAATATAGGTTATTATATTATTGAAACACTTACCTAATTTTGCATTGTGAGAAGGAGTTGAAATTTACTTTTCCTGTCCTACTTATATATTTTTAAATTAGGCTAACTATTTGATGTGTATGAAATCTAATCAATGCAATGTAATGGTGGAGAAGTGAAAGTCAAATTAACTTTACAATGTTTTCAAAATCAATGTTAATGCTTTTTTCTTTTTCCATTCTGAGGTTTTTTTCAGGTTCTCAAAACACTATCTCTTCTGTTTATCTTCTCAACTCAGCTGAAAACTTACCTACTTTTCTAAAGACTTACCTTGAATTGTGTTCTAAATGTGTTGTTTGACCCTGCATTCCAATTTCTAAGTAGTTTCTGAGAAGTTTTTGTGAATTAGTTTTATAGTATTCAATATCAGAGAACATTAGCAAATTTATATCCAATGTGTGAATGTTTATACCAAATAAATACAGGTGAAAATGTGTTAGCTCTTCTCCATTAAGTTCCATTTGCTTTTTTTCATTAATATATTGTAGTTTTAAAAAATATTTCTTTGGATTTTAATCTGATTAAAATTTACCATAGGCTTATGTAAAGCAATGCAGAGATAACAGAAAAGAAAAAGAGGACACAACGAATTTGGGCTTACTCTATACATTTTTTCAGTGTTTCCAATTTTAGTATATGTGCTGTGAAGTGACCATCATATAATTTTTATAAAGTTTATAATCTTCACACTTTCAAAGCCAAAACACCTTAATGTTAATTTTTGTGGTGTCATATGTTTGTAACAAATATAACCAAAATTTATGTTATATTCTTTTTAATGGATTGTGATGATTTCTTACCATAGTTTTCTTTAAGGGGAAGAGAAGGTATAGGAATAGTGATATCTGATTGGATATTTTGTTATCTCTTACCAAATCTATTTGATTTAACTTGTGCATATTTTATGAAAATATACTCAAGTTATATAGAGTACTACATGTATGTGTATATGTATACATGTACTATGTATACATATTGTGTGTGTGTGTGTGTATTCCTAAGTTTCCATTTCAACCTTGAGTGTCCTTCTCAGTGTTAAAATAGGAAATTTAAGAATTTAATCTTTCCGGAAAATAAAGGTGTGATTCTTTCTATGTTCTGTAAAAACCCTGACTAAAACAAAGTCTCCAAGTATCGTGAGGAGTAGGGAGAATAGAATATCACAAGACAGGTCATTTCATTTTTGATAGGTTATAATTATTAAAAATTAATTTTTTATATTAAGCCAAACTATGTTCTGCTGTAACATCCAAAAGGTAATATTAATTATACTTCCAATACTATGGTGAATAAGAATAATTGGTGTTCAAAATGATACATTTTAGCCATAGATTCCAAAAATTGAAGAGCTTTATTAATTTCCTAATAAGATCATAATGCATTGCCTAAATGACATAAATTAAGTATAAAATATGTATAATAAAATAAAGTAACAATCATTTATATTTTCACAATCCAGAGGAAAAACCTTCTAATATTTTTGTATAATATGTTAGCATTTTAATACATATATACATGAAAACATCTTAAAAATAAAATTGTTTTTAATCTACGTATAATTTTATACCTGCTTTGTTCAGTTATGCAATTATATATTAAAAAGTATACATAATCAACGTTTTATTGGATGTATAATATTCTATCATTGAAAGATATTGTAATTATTGAATCAATTCTTTATTAATGGACTTATACATCATTTGCTGCATTTTACTATTTTGAATAATACTGGAAAAAATCATTCTACGTACAATTTTGTGTCCTTATGAGCATAATTACATTTACAACATTTAAGAACTTTAAATTCTCTCCTTTGAATTAATTTCTATAAGTAAATTTGTTGGATCAAAGTTACTTCACATATTTTTTTAATTTAAAATTTATTGGGGTGACAATGGTTAGTAAAATTACATAGGTTTCAAATGTAAAATTCTGTAATACATCAAATTTTGGTACATGCTGACCTTACATAGAGTGTCTGGCTCCTGAGAATGGAGGAATGGATATTTGGAACCAAATTCCCACTGTGACTACCTAGAAAACCTGAACAGAGGGCCTTCCCTTTGATATCACGGGAAGGTTAACAATGTAGTGGATTTTTTTTAAATGAAGAAATAATGCCAAATTCATAACAATTTCTTCCTCTCCTTCCTTCCTTCCTCCCTCCCTCCCTCCCTCCCTCCCTTCCTTCCTTCCTTCCTTTAAGTGGTCCAATAATAGTTCATTAGAAGAGATAGTAGACTCCAAAGAAACAGGAGCACACCCAAGCACCAGAG
Organism: Rhinolophus sinicus; assembly: GCF_057876585.1. NCBI lineage: Eukaryota > Metazoa > Chordata > Mammalia > Chiroptera > Rhinolophidae > Rhinolophus > Rhinolophus sinicus. The sequence continues at coordinate 88,020,872 of NC_142517.1, forward strand.
AATGGCTCAAGGGCCCAAGGTGTCATTGTTAGGAGAAAAAGTACACTCCAAAGGGTTTGGAGTGGGCCACAAGCAAAGGCAAGGCTCAAGAGGCTACAACATTTTCTTTAAACCAGCCTCAAGCTCACTTTATTAAGTCAGAATTTACTTGATATTAAAACTTGAGAAGAATATTAGAAGAAAGGAAAATTATAGGCCAATCCCACTCATGAGCAAAGTGCATAAATACAAATTATCAGTAAATATTAGAAGCACATTCAAAGTTAATACATCCAGAAATGTAGAGTTTTTTAAATGTTTGAAAATTGTGATCATCTCCTATGTGCAAAAATTATTTTTTTAACAATTCAACATCTATTTATTACTTTTGCTCTTAACACACTACAACTAGGAGACTTTCATAACCATTTAAAGGGTATCTACAAAACAACAATACAAATATCACATTTAAGGGAGAAATTTTGAAAGACTTTTTCTGTGATCTAACAAGATAAATGCTTACTACAACTTCTATTCAATAGTGCAAAGGTAATTGTTGAAAGTGAAATGTCAAGAAAAAGAAATAGAATTTCATAAAGATTTTAAAGTAAGAACTATAACTTATGATGTACAGACAACTTTATTATATATGTAAAAAAATGAAAAAATTATTGGATTTAATAAGTGGTTTGAAACAAGGATTCTTAGTAAAAATGCAATTGTATTTTTTAAATCAGCAACAAATGTTGGAAAATAAAATATTATAGAATGTACCATTTTAAACAGCAACATACATTTAAAAATATATAAGAATAAATATAAGAAAATATGTGAGACCATGACATAGAAAAATTATAAAACACTATTGAGAGGAATTAAAGAAAACACACAAATTGAGGAATACGGCATGTTCCTGCATTAGAAGACTTGATGCTACAGAGATACCAATTTAAAATGATCACAACCTAAATTTCCACTTTTTGCGGGGGCAGAGGAATCACAAACTGATTTACAAAGACACCTGGACACGAAAAGTATTAAAAATAGATGAGTAAATCTTTGGGAAGAACAAAACATGAGAACTAGCTCTATCAAATATCAAGATTTATTATAAATCATTGTAATTAAAATAGAGAAATACTGACTCTAGATACAACAGCCTGGTAGCACAGAATAGGTAGACCAAAAACAGACCCAGGTATATGCGATATACTGTCCAATTATTACAGAGGTGTTGGTGTAGAGCAGTGGGAAATAGGGAATCTTTTCAGTAAATACAATTGAGTCGACTGCCTATTTAAATTGGAAAGGAAGAAAGAATGAAACCAGCCCCTAACTCAAAATGTATACAAATAAATTCCGAGTGGACTATAGATCTAAAATTGTAAGGTAAAACAATATTTATAATATTTACTATATTTGGATAATGTGAAAAAATCTCAATGACTTTAGGTTGAGAAAGTATTCCTTTAGCAAAATATAAAGAGCTTAAACTGTAATGGAAAACATATAAATTGGACTATATTATAGTTGTGAACTTTTGTTTCTCAAGATACCGTTACTATAATGAAAAGCCACAAAGTAGAAGATCTGGCAACATATATAACCAACAAATATAGTCTATCTAGATATATAAAGATTCTAATAAATCAGTGAAGAACAGACAACCAAATAGAAAAACGAGGAATAAACTTCTCTAAAGAAGATATTCAAAGGGAAAATAAACATAAAAATTTGTTAGGCTTTATTAATTATTAGGGAAATACAATTTAAAACCTCAATAAAATATCACTACACACATACCAAGGTATCTAAAAAGTTAAAATGTTTTCAAACATATATGTATAGGAGGGAATCAGAATAGCTATTTTGCTAAGCAATTTGGAATTACCTACTTAAGATAAAAGTACTCTTGCACTGTGACCCAGAAATTCCAACCTATCAATATAGCAAACAGAAATGTGTGCCCTCGTGTACCAGAAAATATGTACAAGAATAGTCATAGCAGCTGTATTCATAGAAGCCAAATCTGGAAATAATCTAAATGGTCACCCACAGCAGGATGGATACGTGAGGTGTGATACATTTATACAAAGGAATACTATACAATAATAAAAACAAATCAGCTAGATCCTAAGGTTATGGAAATGTTCTCAAATTAGATTGTGATGATGGTAAAACTCTGTAAATATACTAAAATTCATTGTGCTATAACTAAAACGTATGAATTTTATGATATTTAAAATATATCTCAATGAAATGGTTTAAAATTCATCATTCAGAAAAACATCAGTAAATTGGTATTGTAGAAATTAAAATAAAATCATAAAAATCCTAAAATTAAATAAATCATAAAATTTGAACTTTTTAAAAACAGATTTTATTGAAGCTATTTTATAGTTCATTCAACTAAAAAATCAATTTGTCAGTCACTATACAAACATTTTTAAATGTATATAAATGTAATGCATTTAGTGCCTCTTATTTATTCTCAAATGTCCTGGCTTGGACAATAAATTATATGGTACTCTAATCATAGGTCTCTTGTTTTCATAGCTTTAAATAAAAGTTAGCTTCTTGTAAATCGACCTCCCTTTTTCAATTTTTACTCTAAAAATGTAAAACAATGTATTACTTTGATGTTAGTATGACACCTATTTTAAAAAGTTTTCAAACATTTTTTCATTTTCTGCAAACAATAATGAAATGTCAATGGAAATTATATTAGCATGATATTTATAAGATAACAGAAATTCAGACTTTAAAATCTGTAATAGTGAAACATGGTTGCATTCTGTTGCCTCACCCAGAATGCCGGAAATTTTCTTCTTTATCCTGAATTTTATATTGGTATTAATGCGTTATAAATATGAATTACCTTTTTTGGAAACAAGATTACACTATTGAAAACATTTTTCTGTATCAATGCCCTCTCTAATGTACAGGTTTTGTCATTTTTTGTCTTATTATTCTGACCCCTTATTGTGTCACAAAAAAATTCTGTCACCTGTCCCAAGCAGACTTAAGAGCATTGGTTTGGCTGTCTTTATATTTATTTTAGTTTTTTCTCTTCCTCAGTTCAGGTTGGAGATTGGCCTCTCATGCTTTATTTTTTACAGGTTTTGTTTGTTAAATTTCATTAGCTTTAGTTAATGTTTCCTCTTCCTATGTTGCATTCATCCCCCACTAAAAATAATATTTTTTTAACCCAAAATGTCAGAATGAGTTGAAAAACAATATTTTGTCTTAGGTGTTAGATGTGTGCACACTCCAGACTGTAAATTGTCATTGTGTCTGCATGATTGACTACCAAGCTGAATAAGCTCAGTAAGCTTTGTTCTTTTATCATCATTCAACCTCTTATTGAAATTATAATCTATTCATTCTTGCCTAAAATAACTTTAGATCTTGCTGAGTCTCCCATAATCTTTCAAAAAATAACAATTAAAATTATTATTTACAAATGAATAGTCATTATTTATTGAAAAGCCCTATGTATGAGTTTGTGAGTTTGATTGTAAAAATGTAAATAAATGCTGCAATTCCTAATCCATTCTGCTTTGCATAAAATGCATCAATTTCAATTTTTTTTTAGAGAAAGTGAACATAACAAAATGAAGAATTTCTGTTTTAGTCCACATAGAATGGACTCTAATTTCTTCTCCTGTGTAACAGGAAAAATAAAGAAGCTTCAAAAATAATTATTTGACTTTAAGGTAACCGTTAGTCCTATTTTTTCAAGTGTTTATAATCCCTGTTTTTCCAGGTAGTTAAATAATGCAGGTTTTGCTAATATATGAAAAAAATTAAAAATTGAAACTTAAACTATCTTTCACATATTCTTACTTTTATTTTGTTCTTTAGAATATTATAAAATATGAGCAAACCATCATTCGCTTATCAATAATGAGTGAAAACTTGCTTCATTATTACATGAGGAAACCAAATTTCTTGTGATCAATACTTCCCTTCTCTCTTTAAATTATATAAAAGGGACTCTCTCTACTGTATAAATATCATTTTTTTTTTTGTTTCTAATGAGTTTGACCTTGATATAAATGTGAACCCCCAAATCTATTTCCTTCCTGATTCTGCATTCTAGCAGAACTTACTCAAGCATAAGTCTTCATAAAGCAACTATGTGCTTGGGTCATTTCTGTGGAAATATAATATAAATTGAGATAGTTTACCAATTTAAGATACTCTATGACTTGTGCAATGTGTGCAATATTTAGAGAGATGGGGTGAGTTAAGAGAAGCTATTGGTTTCAAGTGGTCTTCAGGGAGAAGAAATAACTATGATATACTTTGGCCTTGAGTTTGATTCTGAACATTTTATGATAACGTGCTGCCTACCAAGTTGCCACGTGTGACAGTTAATCAACTAGAAGAATAAAGTTGCCAGGATAGGCAGTTCCCATCAGGATGGATTCCTATGTGCATTGACCCACTTGAAATGCATTTCATATTTTGAAGCTACCCTTATTATCATTTCATCTTTTATTTAATCTTTCAGTTCTATGGTTTCTGTCATGCCCTTATTTTTCACTACAAGCATTAATAAAGATCCAAATAATATAACATTTAAAAATTGTCTCTGTCATAAAGAAACTATTATGACTGCTCTGAACTCTGGGCAAGGCGGGCATTTTAAGCATAAATCTAAAAAGAAAAAAAGATTGAATGATAAAGAAGGGAAGTCAATTTGAGACCTAAGGTTAATTCTTTACTATATGAAAAGTTCTCATAATCAAAACTTGAAAATCCAACAGAAAATGGTAACATATAAACACATAATTTGGTCCAAAAGAAATACAAATGGCAAATAAATTTTAAAAAACCACCTCAGTAGTAATCAATAAAATGCTAAGAAAAGTATTTCAATAATATTCTTTGGCTCCTGAAATGGACAGAAAGAAATTCAAATGTAGAGCTTTAGAATGTGGAAGAGAGAGAGAAACAGAGAGAAAGACAAAGAAAGGGGAACATTCTGGGTTGGAGAGATGCAGGAAAAACATATAGCGTACTAGTTCACTTCTGGAAATTTATTAGGAAGAGTTCACCAGCAAAAAACAAGTATTCAGTGATGTGTGAAGATATTTAGCTTCATCACAACCTCACTTTTAACAGCAAAATAAATATTTAAGAAGAACACATGTCCAAAAAGAGGTTACTTAAATTATTTTGTATACTTAGAAAAAAATTTATTTAACACAGCTTTCTGTGCCTACCATAGTCTAGGAATTGTGTATTAAAAACCATGATTTGAATATATGCAAAGACATATGCTCATTATTGAATATTAATGAATAAAAACCAGCTCCTACTCTATCTCTATATACATTATATGATTTCATGGTTAATTTGATTGATTCCTTCACAACAAAATTATGAATGCTTTTCATGTTCTTTATAGAGTAGTTCCCCTGTTATCCACACTTTCACTTTCCATGGTTTCAGTTACCCATGGTCAACTGAAGTCAGAAAATATTAAATGGAAATTTTTGGAAATGAACAATTCATAAGTTTTAAATTGCTGTTCTGAGAAGTGTGATAAAATTTCACATTGTACTGCTCTGCCCTATGCAGGACACAAATCATCCTTTTTTTGTTTTCTTGCTTCATTTATTGTATTTCATTTTTTACATTTAAAAAAAAATTCAATTATAGTTGACATACAAAATTATAATAGTTTCAAAACAGTGATTAGACATTTATATAACTAATAAGGTGATCAGGGAATCATCCCTTAGTACAGTGTATTCATGCTTTATCTGCTACTTGCCCATTTAGTCACTTAGTAGTTGTCAGTTATCAGATCAACTGTTGTGGTATCATGGGACTTGTGTTCACATAACCCTAAGTGTACTTAATAATGGCCCCAAAGTGCAAGAATACTTTACATTTTATCATAGGTATGTATGTGTAGGAAAAAACCTAGTATCTATAAAGTTTGGTACTATCTACAACTTCAGGCATCCAGTGGGGTCTTGGACGTATCCTCCACGGATAAGTGGGCATTACTGCATATTTCTACATTTTCTAATCTCGACAATTTATATATTACGTTTGTAATTTAAAAAAAACAATTTTAAAGTAATACTGTACCTTTGTTAACATATCATTAACTGATTACTTTCTTTAGATACTATATGAATTTATCCTTTTTTTACTTGAATTTCTTTAAGAAATGAATTATTTATCTCTAGAAAGGTATTTTGTAATGCAAGCTCATAAAGATTATATCAGGTTAAGTAATCTGTAAATTCTTTTAATTCATAAGTTAATATGCAGGAAATTTATTGAAACTTAGATTATATCAGCTTTATAAAACAGTTGGCTCATCTGCAAAACATGGAGGCCGACTGAAATTTTGGATATCTGTTTTTCTGCAATCAAATTAATACTTTTGTGCACACTACCAGGTAGTTAAAAGATGATCTGGGTATTTAGTTCATTTAAATATAATGTTAAAATGTTTGAAGGCAATTGGATTCTTGAGTCCAAGCTTTCAAGCATGAAGTCATATGATTCTTTATCTTCCATCACACAATTTTCTCCACTATGTGTGCAAAATGCAAATAATAATAGACTTTTTTATTATTATTTGCCTGTCTTTAACGAATCACATTTCCCCAAATTCATGCACATTCTTATTCACTGCTCTTTCAAAATTAAGGAAAGTGGTGTAATTTCTGTTGAACAACAACTTACAATTGTGAAGAAGCTGTTTTCAGATTCATCCTAAGTAAGCTATGAGTGAACCCTAGGCAAGACCATTACAGGTATATAGCCAGACTGTAGCAGTCCTTCCAGCTGGGTGATTGAGATGCTTGAACAGGCTCACCCACCTGAGATCCACAGAGAGCGTCCCAGATTGTCAAATCCAGCACAACACAGGCAGTGAGCGAACGAGATGGGGCAGCGAAGGGTTAAGAAAGAAACAGAAATCAAGAAAGTTATGAAACAGGGGGCCAAGGGTCTCACAGCCTCAAAGGACTGAGAGCCCCGAATTGGGCCACCTTGTGGCTTTTATTGATGCACACAAAAACAAGTAGCATTGTTTTCTCCACGGTCTGTGAATTTCATACATTATACTAGGAAACTGATTCGAACTAATCACTCTTGCCTGCAAGCAGCGGAACCGTCAGTTTCAGGATGTACCTCCCCAAGGGACAAAACCTTTATGCTGAAACTTACTGATATGAATAGATGGAGAACTGTTATCACATCATTGAATCTCTTCCCAAGCAGTTTGTGGGAAGGAATGCAGCCACAGAGGAAGAGGCTCTCCTTAGGGGGGGGAAGGTTGGGGTTTATGCCCACCTCTATCAACCCCGTGGATTCTCCTGTTTATCCCCATGTGGCTATGCCTGGCTGAGGTTGTTCCCTCCGTGGGGAATCTTACTCGTCATTGGCTGACCAGCCATCCCCTGAGGCCAAACAGGGAGACTTAAGGTGTAAGCACAAAGGTGAAGCAAAGTCCCTGAAAGGATTAGTCTCACAGACTCTCCTTTCTTTAGGGGTAGGTACGAGGGGATAGATGGGCAGGCTGCTGCATAACGATACTAGATCAAAAGAGCTGCCCAGATAACTTGTAGACAATGGAAATAATATTTTTTTCCTTTGTTTTGTTTTAAACCATTAAAGTTTTAGAGGGCTTGCTATAGAGCAATAGCTAACTGACAGCGTTATTAAATAAAGCACACACTTCTAAATTCTTAAGCTATCATATTTAATTGTCTAATTGTAATTCAATACAGTTGCAAGATATATACTTTTGACAGTCTATTCTCATGTTCAGCTTCTAAAACGTTATTTTAAATATCCTAGTGTTAGACCTTACAGAATATATTTTAGGCCAAATAACACAGTCATTTTTATTTATAATAGCTACATAATATGCAAATATCAGTAAAATAATAAGTGCTTGCCTTCTGATGAATATAATAAAGTATAGATAATGTTTTATTATCCAAAAATGAATCAAACAAGTTTTAACCTTGGATATGTCCATCTCCCTCCAATGGCAACAAGAACTTTGGGTAGGTGAGAGTGGGAAAAGCACTGACATTGTCTTTCTTGTCTTAGTTTCTCCCTTCCCTTAGTGTTTATTCCCACTCTTCCCAGATCAAGATTTGTCAACAAACACTGAGTCCCAAACTATTGATTTCAGTCTAGGAGGTGAATATGCACCAGGTCATAGCTGTGATTTTACTGATTTTTCTGACCCTGAAAAACTAGGTTGACATTATAAATATATAACAAGTAGACTATTTGGAACAAAAGTTTTCCTTTGCTTAAAATAACAAAAACATAGTCATGTATCCTCAAATGTTACCTATTGATATTTTAGAACAGCCTAATAATACCTTATCTGCTTAATTATTAGGTAGAAACCTATTAGCTATTTATTGAGTGAAAGCAGATGGCCCCAAGTTAACTAGTGACTAGGTTCACAAGTCTTTTAAAAAGTGTATCAAGAAATTGTCCTAATAAGCACATGCGAGTATGGGGACTTCTTATTTCTTACGGCTGGCTTCTGGAAATGTGAATGTAGAGGCAATAATCTTGAGAAAGGAAATGAGATAGACCACTGTACTAGACAAGAATGAGACCTATATTTGGGTGGAGTGTGGGGTCTCCATATAGTTCAGCATGTTGATTGCCTATCACAGCTTTCAATTCTCACAGTCTGTCATGTGGCTAGAAAGCATGGTGAGTATCAGAGCAATTTATTTAGGTCAAAGTGTTTAGTAGAAACTCATTAAAATGCAAATATATTACTTGAGAAAGGTAACACATTAAGTCACAGAACATATTAATAATTTAACATGTATTATGCTATCTTAAGCCTCTCATAATTCATCTGTTGACACATCACTTAGAAGATGTATTCACTTGCATTTTTAATAACAGGTTTCTCAAACTCAAGAGAATTCTAACTCAACTCTCGGTCTCCGCCCTCTGCATAGTTTTTTCCTGTTATGGACTGAATTTGTTTCTCCCCCAAATTCTTATGTTGAAGATTTCATTCCCAATGTGATGCTATTAGGCAGGGAGGACCTTGGGAAGTAATTAAGTTTGGATGAAGTCATGAAGGAATTAGTGCCCCTAGAAGGAGATAAAAAGGCAGCAGAGCATCCTTTCCCCCTCAGCTGAAGACACAGCCATTATAACTGTAAGGGTACAGCAGGAAACCATCTGCAAGTTAAGAAAAGGACATTCGCTGAACTCTACCCCTGATCTCAGATTTCCAGCCTCTGTAACTGTGAGAAAATAAATGTCTGTTGCTTAAGCTGCCCAATCTATGGTATTGTGTTATAGAAGCCTGAGCTGACTAACACACCATCCACTCCCCCAGTTTCCTAAGCCAAGAACCTGGGAGTCGTCTTCCATTTCTTTATAGTTTTCATATCTAAATCAACAGCAAGTTCTTTGGACTATTTTCTTATTATTTTCCTGACGGAAACCTTCCAATTGCTTGTCCTGAAATATAATGCAATCTAAACTACTCATTTTAATGTGTGTACCTCTCCAACCCTTTCCTTACCACTTCCCTCTTAATTCACAGGGCTTCTCTATGTGTTCTATCTGTGCCTGGCAGGCTTTTCTTCAATGCCTTCTTGTGGCTATCTCTCTTATAATTCATGTCTCAGCGTGAAGTCCCACTGCCTGGAGAGGTCTTCTCTGATCATCCTAGCTAAAGTATCTCCCAACACCATACCAGTCATACTCTAAATTCTATTTTCTTCTGGGAATTTAATGCCGTTCAAGTGATAATTACTTTTTGTTTGTCTGCATGTATTATTTCTTCTGCATGTATTTCACTTCTAAAAATATATTCAATAGTGTGTGGATATTATTTATCTTATGTTTTTGTATTCCCAATGTGTGCAACAACACCTGAGTATATCATAAGGGACTCAAGCAGGTACTTTAAACAGCATGCCAAAATGTGTTAATACATTTAATTCTACGCTACAATCTAAAGAAGTTTTGTTGACCAAATATATATATGATATTCAATACAAAATCACAATTCCAGTCAAATGTATGAATCAAAAAACAAAGCTTTCAATAAAGCATAACAAGATCATATCAGAATTTTCCCTTAAAGTTGCATTCATAAATTTTTCAAATTTGTTGGTATTATCTGAACAGAAGTAAAGAAGTGGTAATATTTATAAAATATACTATAAATGAAAAATTTCAGTTGAATATATATTTCAGTAAAATAGGTCAACAAATATAAAGTGGCTATTTTTAAAAGGGAGGAAGTATACTCAATAATTTCCCCTCCCACACAGACATACAGAGTGGGAAATACAACCACTACTCAATATTAGTTAAGTTATCTAACCATACATTCATTCCATAAGCATATATGAGGTAATGACTACATGAGTATATGGGAGCAATAGATTTTTATGATAGCTTGTACTTTAGGATACATTACTCTGACATTCCTGTGGAGGGATAAACTGAAGAGTGTAGGACAGCTGGCAAGGAAGCTCTTATAATAATCCAAGCAAAAACTGATAATGGTCTGCATTAGGGCAGTGGTAATAGAGTAGAGAGAAAGAGACAGATTTAAGAAAAACATTAGCAGATTTTGCAAGTCAGAGACAGAAGTAATTGTCAGCCCTACGAAGTGAGCAATGAGAATTTATTAACCTTTGCTTTTTGTCAGTTCCTTAATAGCTTGAAAAGCAAAGATTCTGTAAAATAGCATGATCTGTCAACTCTAGGTGCTTCAGATAAACTCCCAAACCAGGGGAAAAATATGTCTGCTTCTCTTTTCCTTCTTTCCATGTTGCTCTTGCACTGGTTTCAGAACTCTAAAAACTGTTCTTCCTCAAGGAGATCTTCTCTGACAGAAAACTTTGGGATATATGTCTGTTAGACACTGCAGGACAAAAGAGAAGAGCGAGGACCCCCACCCCAATCCTATCATTGTCCGTTAGTCTCTTTCTCTTTCAGTGGATATATCATGAGACTAAATGAGAGAAAAAGACATATCTAAATATTTCACATTTGCACAGCTTGGATTTTTATATAATGCCCCTGCTGATTAAGGAGCAAGAAGAGGCTACTTAATCTACCCTTTGTCCTTGGGCTGATTCCAACTAAAGAATCCAAGATAACCTGGGCTTTTTATTTGTAAACAATACGCCAGAAATCAGTATAATCACTGTTATGAGTTTCATTTACAGGCATATTTTTAATATATATTTGAGAAATCTTGCTTTCTTTATGAAGATAGACATGAAGCACCAAAGCATTACTTAAAAAAAAATAACTAACTTAATTTTTAAACAGAAAATGCCAATATAATTTTTCTAGTAGTTAATATCGCACAAAATTACCAGAACGGTTAGATTAATTTCTGATTAATGAGTTCTTTTAATTCAATTCTTTATAAGCCCAGATAATAACATACTCAAATGTTCAAAAATAGCTTGCCTGTTTTATCTATCAATATAATACCACTCTTACACATATAAGTACATTTGAATTCCTAATGAATATTTCTAACTACAATTTGAAGAAATGAATAGGTTAAGAAAATTTAAACTGTGTATGATGGGTAAATTATATATTTTTTCACTTCTACTCTGTTAATATTGAGTATCATTCATCACTTTGTTTTTATTTAAGAGTATTCTGGGGGAAAAACATATTTAAATCTAATTTAACTATTTCTAGAGAACATTAGGTTATGCAACTAGAAGATCTAGAGCATGTCCCTATTATAAATTTATAGAGATCTTAAGTTAAATAATTTCAAACGGTTTTCTGTTCGCTAAAATAAAACTGCAAATATTTAATATTAGGATATTACACTGAAATCTATGATTGGCTTTCCCATCAATAAGAAACTGAAATATTTTATTCTTAATGTGCATTTAATCATATGATTGAGAGTACAACTTTAATAGCAATATGTTACACCTATGTATCAAAAAGAAATATACCATTTTAAATCTATTTAAATAAAGATCTTGTCAATGAAGATTGGTACATATATTTTTGTTACTTTTCCAACAGCACTTCAATATATCATAATTTAGTGAATTTCAGGAAACTTGGGGATTTTATAGGTAGTAAATTATATTTTTCCCTCTGTGTTCTTAATGTAAATGTAATACCAATATGATAAAAACTATTTTACACTGTTATATTCATAATAATTAAATGCACTCAACAACCATAAGTTTTTGCTATGTAACAGATTACTATGCAACAAAGAACAATGTGATCTCTAGGCAGTCTTTCTTTGTGCATTTCCATCGATAATACATTTCAGAACACTGTAATATAAAAATGAACAAAGAAAAATAATTCATCATTATCTCTTGGGTATTGTACAATGCAAATTTTATCAGTTCTTTTCTAAGGAAAAACATAAACCTTTCACCTATTAAACATGATAAATTAACATAAAGGGTACACTGGAGTCCAAAGACAAAATGGAAAAGGTAGTATTACTCACTGGGAAGTCCAAATACAATGGAAGAACTTGAGTTATTTTTACCCTGTCATTCCTGTGCAACAAAAGACCGATAAAAACACTGCAAATTCATCACACACATTCTTTTTATTTATACTTTTGTCCTACTTGAGAAATGTATTCTCTAATATATGGAATAAATGTATTCATCCCATAATGGTGAAATTCTCTATATTGAGTCTATTCTTATTAATATTTAATACAAATTGTAAGTTATTTTATTTAGAAAAGTTTTCCAAAATAACAAAATTGGAAACATGATATCTAAATTCCAAATTAAAATACAAAACTAGGCAGGAGTGACAATTAGAAGATAAGTGGCTTTTTACAATGCCAAAGGAAGGAAATAGTTTGGTTTTACAAAGATAGCTGTGGTTCCTGGGGCAGGGGTGGGGCAGGGAGTATGATGTTTTATGTTAGGAAGAAATGTAGTCCCATAAGGGTCTCAAATTTCTATAGTTGAAAATTTCAGCAGAGTCTATGCTCTAAATCAATTGTCCTACTTCAAAAGATCTCCATACATGAAATAATCATGTTTCTGCTTTATGTAGACTATATATCAAGACAATACTTCCCAACATAGAACATAAATTATGCTTAAATTCATCCTTAAAAAAAATGTATGCTGTTAGAGAAATAAGAAAGTTGTAAGAATCCTCAAAACTATAAGAAATGTAATTTAAGAGACATGAAGAAACACAAAATTGACCTAGGATCTTTGGTTGAACTTTGGTCTAAGGTAGCCTAGAGCTTTTGTTTTAACTGCCTGAACATCGTAAATGGAGCAAAGCCTAGATAGTAGGTTGGGTCAGAAAACTCTTCATAAAGTTGTAATTCTGGAAAGGCTTTGTCTTCAGTTAGGTAAAATCCAAATCCTAAAAAGCAGAAGGAGATGTTTGGGACACTTTTTTACCTAAAAACAAAACAAAACAAAAAGAAAACAAAAAACCTCTCCTGCAGTTTTCCAAGCACAGTCTGCTGTCAAATACATTTGACATCAGAATTTATTATGTAGTGATTGCACTATAAGCTAAATATTTATCTTAAAATAGTCCTCGGCAATTCCTTAGTCCTACTTACATGAGAGAAGCAAAACAAATAGTCTCAGGAAAAAAACAAACTTTTAGTAAGAATTCAAAAATCTCCAATTTATTTTTAAGTATAGAAAATTCACAGAAATAATAAGTAGAGAAGGAAAAAAGACATCCTGAGTTAGAGTTAGGTGAAACAAAAATTTCACAATCAAAACAAAAAATATTATTGGAATTATCGAATGCATAATATAAAAATATATTTAATATACTTATAGAAGCAAAAGGTAAAATTAAAATATGAGAAAGCAAAGAGACCATCAAAAAGGCCTAGGTGGAGTTAAAAAAAGCAAATGTATATATAAATATAAATTTTTATGAGTATTGAATGTAATATAAAAAATGTACATTTTATATATGTATATATACACACATATATATTCAAATAAAACATTTAATGAGGGACTTCTTATTTCTGAAAGTGATGGGATAAATTATCAGAACCTTATAACTGTGACTCCTAGATATAACATTAATAAAATATTTTTTTAAAATCATCAAAGAGTTGACAAGATCACCAAGAATTACTAGGTAAAGTTAAAGTTCAAAACCCAGAGAGATTTTGAAATAAGTAGGAAAATTTATTTCTCTGAGAATAATTGCTGAGACTGGCAATTTGAACATGGTTTGGGGGAAGTAAAATAAAGCCAATAGCTTATAGAATATAGGAATTCTTTAAAGAGAAACATCCCATTCGTAGTGCTAAGATCAACTGGAAGTTGACCAACCTTCATGAAGATCTGACAGTCAAAATGCAACTTAACTTGATCTCCTGAGAGATCTTTAGCCTTAAACTTGGTTTAAGTCTATCTCAAACTAGCAATGACCACAGTCAGCTGTCAGACAAACATATCTTTTTCTTTAGGGTTCAAATTATGCTCTCAAATATATATATATATTTTCTTTTTTAATGACATGCACACAATCAAGGCACTCAAGAAAATAATTCAGTGTAAGTTTAACTGCAGAAACAGATAAAATATCTTGAATATTAAATTATTAGACACAGAATGTAAATAAATGATTTTAATATATAAATAGCATATAAACATATACAAATTCATATATAAAACTGCTTTAACATATATGAAAATATCTTGAAGAGAGCAACAACTATAAAAAATGAGATAATAAATTTAAAATTTATGTCAACTAGATCATCTAGAAGTGAAAAACACAGTAACTAAATTTAAAATACTATATGGTTTTATAATTATTTAGACAAAACTGAAAACATAGTTAGTAAACTGGAAGACAGATCAATAAAAATTATCCAAAATTGAGAACACAGATTTATAACTAGGAAAACAACAATGGTAGCAGAAGATGAACTTTTAAGGTCTAATATGCATTTAAATAGGAATGCAGAATAGAAGAAGGAATGGGAAAGAGACAATATGTGAAAAATAATCACTAAGAATTTTTAGAGCTGAAAAAATTATCAAGATATAGAATCAAAGAGCCTTACAGAAAAAACAAATAAAAAGAAATCCACTCATAGACACATGACAAGAGTCAGCTGTCAGTTAAAGTTTTGCTATTCTTCAGCTGTGTTTAAGAATTTTCCCCCTTTTCTTCAGTTTTCAACAGCATTACTATGCTTGACATAGTCGTGGTTTGCTTTACCTTACATATCTAACTTTGAGTTCATCATGTTTATTGATGCTGCTCAGCAAAATTTTGATAATTCTCTGAAATTATGTATTCAAATATTGTATTTTTTCTATTTTTCATTCTATTTCCTCTGAGACTCCGATTACAAGTATGATACACCTTTTATTATATCCTCCATATCTCCTGTACAATTTTTATATATTCTTTCTTTTTATCTCTCTGTCCTTCATTTTCAATTACTCTTCTGCCCTGTATTCCTATTTTATGATTTTTTCCAGCTTTCATTCATTGTATTAATCTTATCCTTCAGATTCTTAATTACTGTTGTTTATAATTTTCAGCTCTAGAATTTCCCTTTGGTTATCTTTAAAAGATCAAGACTTCTGTCAAAATTATTAAACTCCTTATTTTTAACATATTA
This sequence comes from Rhinolophus sinicus, assembly GCF_057876585.1. NCBI lineage: Eukaryota > Metazoa > Chordata > Mammalia > Chiroptera > Rhinolophidae > Rhinolophus > Rhinolophus sinicus. Next base: position 88,036,491 of record NC_142517.1, read on the forward strand.
AGCATAGTTTTAATTTTTAATGTGCATGCAATGCCTCCCTCATCTATATCTCCTATGAATCTGTCTCTAAATTATCTTGCTCTATATGCATACTTATTTTTGATTGAGTGCTGGACATTGTAACTAAAAATAGTAGAAATAATTTTAGCTCTCTACAAAACCTTTATATTTTCTTCTGACAGATAGTTAAGGCCAATAGCAATCCCAAATCAACTTAATCTAATTTAGTTTTTTAAATTAAAATAATTGGGGTGACATTGGTTAATAAAGTTATAGAGATTTCAAATGCATAATTCTATAATACATCATCTATATATTGCATTGTGTTTTCACTGCCCAAAATCAATTCTCCACTCTTTGTCCTCTTAGTCTTGAGTCTGTCCAGAATTTCTCAAATTCTAAGACTGATATGACAAACAAGGCCCCAAATGTTTACATAAAATTTTGTTTGTTTTTTTCTCTCAAATTGTAACTCTGTAACTCATTATTACCGTGGTAGCTGTGTATCTTACAACATATTTTCAGTGTACATTTCTCAGATTTTTCTGTTTGGTCTAATTATGTGGTTTTGTTTGATTCAAATTACGTAATGCATTGTTACAAGTAAGAGAAATCTGGTAACTTTTCTTTAGAGCTTAAAATCAAACAACTATTCCTAATATTTCACTATAGGTGAAGTCTGTTTTACATAACTATATTTTAAGGCCATAAATGTCTGTAGGCTAATTTTTGTCATATATTTACTATAAGTTTGTTTATTTTTGTTGCTACATGGGCCTCCAAACAATATTGTTCCTAATATAAATTGATGATTCTGTTGAAATATGGACAGGTTCTACTAACTTTAACTATTGACATTGCTGCCCAAGTCTACTGATTGGTTTCAATAGAAAAATGTGTACTCCCACATCTTCTGCTGACCTCTTCATTTTCTTAAAAACCAATTTACTTGCAGATAGAAATAGAAAGCCAGGGTGTGCATACTGGTAAGAATTATGGAACAAAGATTAATGAATGGTGCTTGTCAAAGATTTGCTGAAGTCAAGTATTTTCCACAGGCTGCCTGATACTGCAGTCATGCATTCATTCAGTCTGTAGAGTTTAGGACATAAAAATGGAATCATGCCAGATTAGTGAGCTACGGAAATATGAGTGCTTGAATGGTAGCAATGCCTCCCACATACTTCACCTTAATAAAGCCTGGCAACTCACCCTTCTTACACCTCATTTTTCCTTCTGTCAGCTGAATATGGGTATCATTTCTAAGAGATAAAGGATAGGAGTGGTATGCAAAATATTTCAGCCTTTAATTTACACTGAACTCTCTGCTTCCCAAGCAGCATGCCATGGTGCCAATGGCAATTTAAGAGAAATTAACCTGTGTTTAAAAGACTAACTATAGATACATTTAAAATGGTAATATAAGCTGTAGTTATAATTCAGAACATCAGTATAATAGACTTCTAGTGTTTGTTGATATTAGAGGAATCATTTTGAGAATACTGAAAAGCAAGATTTTAAATTTTCATTGTAACAGGCTGTTTCGCATACATGAAGAGAACTGTATACTAATTAGCTTCTAACTAAAATATCAGTGGCTTACTTTTGATATCCAGCCATCTGTAAAGTGGTAAAAAATTGTTACTCCAATATTTAAGTCCTAAAATATTTGAAATGCACCCTGTGATACCATTTCCTCTATTTGTCAAAAGAAATAGCAAGAATGCTGGTCAGTAACAAAAAATCTCTATAGAGCAAGACCCTTATTTATCTAGAGTAGAAAACACAGTTTTCAAAACAAATCCAGTTCTCCAAACAAGAGTCATCTCTGCTTTAGGGTTATTCTATTTCAAAATATTTACTTGCCATGAGGAACGAAACATTCAATTTCTGTTTCAATATTTCACTTAAAAAGTATCATGTTTGCAAATAAAACTAGATAGCTCATCATTTTGATAATACACTAACATTCTGTTTGTTTCAATATCTTATTTACTAGACATCTAAAAATGTAAAGTTAATTTTAAGTCAAGTTATAAGTATTTATGATTAGATGAGAATAAAATTTTAACTGTTTTGAGACAATTTCAAAACACTACATGCTTTCAGTTTTGTTTTTTTTAATTTTATGTCAGTGGTTGATGCGGTGATGACAAACCCATTGAAGTTAGAAAACAAACCACAAAGTGCAAAAATAAGAAAAAAATAATAGCTATTAAAGCAATAGTGCCACTGAGCTATTTGCAAGTTATGGCTGCTGAGGGACTAGATACTTGATAGTGCTGCACAGAGTTTTCTGGCAATTATTTTCCTTCATGATGAGAAAAACCTTACATTTTTTACTCCAAGAAATAACTCTCTCACATTATTATTATTATTTATTTATTTATTTATTTAACTCCTTCCCTTTTCCCCAACCATTATTATGACTTGCTTTAGCAAATAGAAAGTTGACCTGAGAAGAGAATGTAGCCACCATATTAATAGATGATTGCAACATGTTAATAGGAGAATACGACGAAAGGGCTTTCACAAAGAAATTTTAAGTAGTTTTTCTTTTCCCCTTTAGAACTTCTTAACACATATATTATTAAGTTCATGAGTGTAGATTATGAATCTCTTGGATAGGGTATAGAATATGAACAATACTTAATAAGTGTTTATAACCACCGTGTGGTAAGAAGATTCCTAGGATGGCCCTCCAAGACTCTAGGCCCCCTGAGTCTAAAACACACACATACTTCCCCTGTTATTAAATGAAACACTAATCTAGGCTTTGCTGTGTAAGGCTTTTGCAGTTGTAATTAAGGTTCCAAATCAGTTGTGTTTAAGTTAGTGTGGCAATCCACGGGGCCTGACCTAGTCAGTTGAGGCTTTTCAAAGTGGACTGTTCTCTAGCTCATTGCAGAAAAGGAAATCAGAGATTTGAAGCACAAGATGAAAATAATGTGCCATTATTGGCTTGAAGATGAAGGTGCCCGCATGGCAAGGAATGAAGTTGGCCTCTAGCAGCTGAGTGGCCCCCGACAGCCAGCCAGCAAACACAGGGGCCTCAGTCCTCCAACCACAGGGTACTGAATTCTGGCAACAAGAATGACCTTGGAAGCAAATTTTTCCTCATAGTCTTCGAGTAAGAATTCAGACTGACCAATGATTTTATTCCAGTCTTATATTACCTTGAGCAGAGAACACAGTCATGTGTACTGGACTTCCGACCTACAGAACTTTGAATTCAATCACTTGACCACACCAGAGATGTTTGGCAATGTATCCAAGCTGTGGGTCCATTTAAAAAGGGAAACAATTTAAGGGATAAGATAGAAGTTTCTGTGTCAGTATAACTTTCCATCTGTTCACACCTCTGTTGAGTTGCTAATTCTCTTAAGTTATAAATTCTATTAATTCTCTTTATTTCCTTAAGGATTGCAGATGTATGTTACCTAAAACATTTTTATAGAATCTATAAGTAATATTCTGATTGTTTTAAAAATGATTCCCAATGACATATACATATGTGGATAATCTGTAGATAATTAAGTACTGGATTGTTGACATAAATTTTTTAAAGCCTTCTCAGAAATACATAGGAATGTATATTTCCACATAGGAATGAAGATCTCTTAAGTTTACTAATTTGTATGTATTTTCAAAACCGCTTTGTGAACTAGACCATAGGGTTGTAGAACATCTGAAGGAAGACGAGTGATCTTCTATTCTAACAATATATTTAAAATGGATAAAGTGATATACAGAGAAGTCACAAAAAGACTTTTTAGATAGACAGTCTTTAATATTTTATTATGAAAAATTACAAAAATATGCAAAAGTAGAAGGAATAGCACTGTGAACCATCACGTACCCATCATCCATTTTCAACAGTTATTAACTCGAAGCCAATTAATGAAATGTGTTTTGAGTGAATGATAACATTCCATTTTTCTAAGGTATTACAATTCTGGAATAATATTTAGTCAAGGTGAATTACTTAAGAGTCACAAAATGCTCTCACTGACTACACCTTTTAGAAATTTGATGGTATAGCAGTTTAATGTGCAAATCATAAAATAATATTCTCATATATTATCTACTAATACTGTACACAAGACATAGAAATAACTTTAGTCTTTTACTTTTTTTGTAAACCTGCAGTAGATATTTAGAACTATATTCTTATGTTCAGTTCCCTTTGGTTTGCTGGGAGTTTTAAGTATTTTAAAAGCCAAAGACTACACATTATTTTGTCTAAGAAAAGTATTTTTCTAGTATCTATAGAGAACAGTCAGTAGAATGTGATGCTGTCTTAACTCTCACAAAGTATATTAGTGAGAAAATATAGTTAAATAAAACATAATAGAGAATATAGTAAATTCAATAGGAGAGATACAATGATTATTATTCAGAGGAGTAATAGAGTACCACATATATAAGTGAAGAAAAACTAAAAAGTAGCCTTTGATATGGGCTTTGAAGAACTGGTAAATATTCAAGCATATGAAAGGAGAAAATGTCTAAATAAAATATATATACACATATGCATACATATATGCCTATACTTTCTATTAGACTGTCCCTAAACAAGGTATGGTATCGTATTAAAAAAACTCTGAATAGTAAGGTTTTCTGGTGACCAACAATGAATTGACTTTTCTTATAATTTCATAAATATTTAGGACTATAGGAACCATAAATTTACTAAATCCATTAAGAATACAGCATTTGCAATTTACGGACATGACACAAGGATGGCAGTAAACCTCAGAAGAATAGCACAAAGCTACATGATGAAAAAACATACTGGCAATAAAATTCCACATAGACTACACAGGTAGTGATAAAGGAGACGCTATTCTACTCTGAGGATGCTAAGATATGTTGCCAAAAATTTTAACTAAAAAACCTAATTACCTAAATTTTAAATAGGTAAACAATATAAATGTACAGAGCATGTTTATATTGAATCATTTATTTATTCAGTAATCAATTACTAATGCTTACCATCTGGGAAGGAGTCTCATATAGATTAGAAGGAAGGAACAGATACCTACTGTATTTCAAATTCCAAGAATGGAATTAAAAGAGATTTTTTTCTTATGTGAAAACAGGAAAGGGAATTAATTGCTTTATTCCTCACCTTACTTAATGTTAATAGTGTTCATCATGCTTTCAACTACAGTCCTGTCAAATCTATCTCAGATATGTCTCAAAAAAGTCTGTCCTCTCTTCTTTCTTCTCAGTGCTGCTGCTTTATTTTAGGCTCTCATGTTTGTCACTTGAAATATTATAAAACAACCTTCTAGCTAGTTTCAATACAACCTGTTTATCTAGTTCCATTTGACTTGTCCTGCTGCCATTTCAGTTATAATGCTTAAAATGCAAATAAATCATCTACTTACTGGCATTAAAATTGTGTTGGTACCTTGGACATATAGAATAAAATTCAAACCCTCGCTACGCATAAATATAGGCACACATATTGCATCATAACCATGATGTATGTTTTTCAACCTCATTTACTACAACTCTCTCCAATCGCCCCACCCCATCTCTTATACTGTAGTTCATGAAACTTTTTACCATACTCTAGCCACATTAGGCTTTTCATAGTCACACAACTTGGCACAGTTTGCCGCTCATGGCCTAGAAGTATCTCCCCCCACCATTTTATTTTTATTTATTTATATTTATTTATTTGTTTGTTTGTTTATTGTACTGAAGTCCTACTATCATTGAAGAGAACCAGCTCGAACATCACCTGCTCTTTATGGCATGCTCTGTAATGCCCAGGAAACACTAATTCTTCTATCTTTTGTGTCCCCTTAGAACCATACACATGAAACTGAGGGTCTTATGACTTTGATTAAATTTAGTTTTAAATCCTACCTCTAGATATTCTCTCTCTCTCTCTCTCTCTCTCTCTCCACACACACACACACACACACACACACACACACACACACACACACACCCTTCAGAGACCTAGCCTTTCTCCTGGACAATCAACAGCTCCCAAGGCAGCAAAAGACAGTGGCCTGGACCCAATAGTCACAAGGTCTGGACCTCAGGCAGGCTAAAGTTAACAAATATCTTGACCTAAGTTATGTTTCAGTTCCTGAGCCCTAAGGTGAAATGACTCCCTGGGTAGTAGCCCATGAGATTGGACAGACGAACTCTGGAAAATAACTCATAACTTTCCTCAAGACCTGAAGAAATGATTCATTACCCTTCCTTACCTTACCTCCGACCAGTCAGCTACCAGCATGACCCAGAATCCCTAACCCACAGTGTCTTGTGATTTTGCTCTATATAATCTGTAACCTACATGCCATTCAGGAACCAGGCCTTTGAGCTTTTGCTCACCTGTGTCTCTGGGCTTGGTGTCATTTCCTTAAATAAACCCTTAGGTTCTTTGTTGCAAACTCCTGTTTGTGGCTCCATGGGCTTTGATGCATGCAGGCAAAATCAAATCCTTGAGTTCAGTAACATACACACCCAAATAAATCCTTTTTTAATATATATATATATAAAATATATATATATATATATATATATATATATATATATATATATTTACAATTTGTTGGCTTCTAGGTCTTTTATCTTACTCTAGTAGGTAAAGTAAGTCCAAGGTTCATTTCCATCTATGTCCCCCCCTTAATTCCTAGTAGCATAGTGCCTGGTACTGTGAAAACAATGACAAATGTTTGTTAAGTAAATGAATACGTCTGATGAAAATGATGATGTAGTGAAACTCAGGTTTTATATGTAAATTATAGGTTTCATATTTGCTACTGTTTTTATTAATCAAGCTTATTTCTATATTCTAGTATTAAGTACAGTAGCAAGGAGAAAAAGACCAAACTTTGTGAATAAAATTCATTCACAGTCATATGTTGTCTTAACTTGGATTGAATTTTGTCTGTTGAAGTAAAATAGTCCCTCTTCTCCCATCAATTGTGATTTGTGCTTTCTTAGTATGCCAATAGTAGGGAAAGATTTAAATATATGTTCTATATTTTTACTCTTGAAGGCCGTAATTGAAAAAAAACAAAACAACACTATGGCATTCTTGTTGAAAAATCTACATTAAATACCAAAGTAAACTCAGATATTGGTGAAAAATGAGAATTTTAATGTAGTTTTTCTAGAAAATACTTCAGACTTTAGAAATTTTTGTAATTAGAAAATTTTTATATCTTTTGCTATTTATTTTACATACATCTTAAGGCTTAGCTTTCTCTGTCTTTGAGATAATTATTCATGATTGGTGGAAAACTGCACCCTTTATTATTAGACTATTTCTGAAACTCACTCTAATTAGTACCGGCATTCCTCAGCAAAGTTCTAGAAATGTAATTGGTGCCCCACTGCCAAATAAAACATAGTTTCTTTACTTTTCAGCTCTAAGAATTCACATAAGAAGGCTGAGAGTTCATACTGTAAAGATATAAGGTGGTGGTTGATGGAATGAAGAGAGAGGTAAACATCTTCCCTGCCTCTCAAACTCTTATTTCTAAACCAAATCTTCTTAGTTATGGAGCTAGGAAAGAAAGTTAGGAAAGACAAAACAGTAGTAAGGTGCCATCAGTGGTATGAGACGTGATGTTATGTATCCTATCCTAGAATGGTTGTGTAACCTCGGTATTGGTATAAAAAGTAATCCTTCTAAAACTGTCCGGAGCCCTACTGGATGCCATTCCGCAATGACTCAAACATCATATTAGTTATCTTTCTTTATTGGTTCCAAAAGTGTTTTTGATATTTATTATAGTTTATTATATGAGTACTGAGTTAGATATATTGCTAACTATTATAAATATCAGTTTGCAATTTTTTTCTATCTTACTAAACGATAGTGCATTTTTCTTCTGAATGCTGGCATAGTATACAGAGCACAAGTGTATCTCTAAGACTAAATGGATTTTATATTATACCAATTCTCTCTAAATTTAAATGTTATCAATAGCTAAGTTGTAAAATGATCTCATAACCTTTAAACATTAATCTAGTTTGTAAAAATAGTACTGAAAAATAACTAGTAGCATTAACTAAAACTTTTAAGAAAAAGCTGCAATTCAAAATTTTTAATGAAACAATAATTTTCAGTTATACATGTTTCTTTTCAGTTCTTACCTATATGTGCCTATACATTTTCATAAGTATTGTCATAGAGCAAATTTTGATGGCTTAATTTAGCATTGTAGTGTATACATCTTAAATGTTGCCGTACACGATGAATCATTTATTTGATATATCATAAATTACTTCAAGTATTCCAAATTAAACTTTTTTGTTTTTAACTTTTAAGTATTATAGATAATACTTCATAAATGTAGAATCTTTTTTCTTGGATTTTTTTTTTTTCAGATTTCTAAAGTGAAGTTGGAAAACGTAATAAAATACCTATAAAGAGAGTAGATTTCAAATATATGTGTTTGGTTTCAAGAGATTTATTTTTGTATTAACTCAAGAAAATTTATGCATAATATGATTGCTTCTTTATATATTAAATCAAACCTAATTACATTAGTTCATTAAATTAATATAGTTTATATTATATTGCAATTACTTTATTTTATTAAGCAACTAATTATATTAGTTTTAGGACACATGAAAGTATGTAATATTGATTTAAAGAATGAAAATGAAACAAAGCCAGCAAGAACTTTATGTGCTATCTTAGGTGAAATACTTAAACTCAGAAACTGCAGTCTCCTTTGTATATGAGAATGCTAATATCTACTTTGCAGGTATTTTTGTTTGTTTTCAGGATTAAGTTTTTAAAAAGCCTAAAATGCCCTACTATACTGCCTAGTATGCAATAAAGGATCAAAACACATAAAAATTTGGGCACAATTGAAACTCTTTATATTTCTATATGTTTCAATTATATGTATATCAATTATGCCCCATTTCTTTCAGAGTTCAGTTAACTCATAAACAATTATTATTTTTATTCTCTCTCTTTATTCTTAAAATATATCCTTTCTTTTTCTTTATTAGCTTACCTTTTGGAAGATAAGACAGGTTGATGTTTCAGTTCAAATATGGGTAGTTTACACTCTTGCTTAAGAATGCACTTTAGAAATCCATCATGTCAGAAACAGTACTATGTTTTCATCTCTAAAATAATTAAAGCAAGTATTAATCCACAGGTGTTTTTTTTTAACCTTTTTAAATTTGAGATAATTATAGATTCACAAATGTAGTACAGAGATGCAAAGATAGCCAGGGAGGTTCCATGTAAACTTCACCCAGTTTCCCTTCATTGGATAAATCTTAACTACTATAAAACAAATTCAAAACTGGGAAACCTACCTTATACTTACATGTCACTACTCACGTATGTAGATTGCTGTACCAATCATCAGTCAAGGTACTGAACTCTAACAACACCTCACAGATTTTCTTTGTACGCTATAGTCACACCTAGCCTCTCTCCAACTACCATCCATAACTCCTAGAAATCACTCATCTGCTCTCCACATTCATATTTTTTTCATTTCAAAAACGTTTTATAAATGGAATTATGCAGTTTGCAGCCTTTAAGATGTGACTTTTTACTCAGCAAAATGCCTTTGAGATCTGTCTAAGTTGTTGTATATATTACTCATTCTTTTTTATTCCTGAATTGTATTCTATTTTATGTATGTACCACCATTTAACCATTCACCCATTCAAGGACATCTGATCTGGGTTGTTTCCAGTTGGAGGCTATTAGAACTAAAGTTGCCATGAATAACTATGTACACATTTGTGTACACATAAGTTTTCATGTCTCTGGGATAAATATCCAGACGTGAATTGAAGAGCCATATGGTAAATATATGCTTCGTTTTTCCAGAGTGGCTGTACCATTTTATATTCCCACCAGCAATGAATGAGGGAATTCAGTTTCTCCACATCCTCACAAGCATTAGACATTGTCACTACTTTTATTTGAGCTGTTCTAAAGGGGTATGTGGTTGTGTAGAAAAATTAACATAGGAGACATGAGATTGTTATCTCAGGTTTGCCTGTGGCTGGCATCTAGGAACTTCAATTTAGGGAGGGTTCCCACCATTCCCTGATAAGAATGGTTCACTGTACCCAAACTGTACAAATGATTTGATTTATGTTGAACACCTGCTTTCCTCCTGTAAGTCTGGAATTTTGATACATGCTAAGCAGAGGCTGGCTACATGACCAGCTCCCAGTGAAAAACCCTGGGCACTCTGAGTCTCTAATGAGCTTCCCTGATAGACAACATTTAACATGTATTGTCACAACTCATTGCTGTAGGAAGTATGTCCTGTGTGGCTACACTGGGAGAGGCCTGTTAGAAGCTTGAGCCCGATTTCCATGCATTCTGAGAATGCATGTTTTTTTTCTTTGCTGATTTTGCTTTTCCTCATTCCGCTGTTAGAAATCATAGCTGTGACTATGACTACATACTGAGTCCTGTGAGTCCTCCTAGTGAATCAGCAACATGAAGTGGTCTTTTCGACCCTGATACAGTAGTAATAGCTCATGCTAGTCTCAATTTGCATTTTCTTACTGACTAGTGATGTTGAACATCTCTTCACGGCTTATTTGACATTTGAATATCTTCTTTGGTGAAATGTCTTTTATGACTCTTCTTCATTTTCTAACTGGACTGTTTTTGTTTTGTTTTTTAAAGTGGAGTTTGAGAGTCCTTTTATATTCTACATATGAGTCTCTTAGATTTATGGGTTGCAAATATTTTCTCCTAGTCTGAAGTTTTTCTTTTCATCCTCTTAACGTGGGAAAAGATTTAATTTTGATGAAAAATAATTTACTGAGTTTTTCACTTATAGATTATGCAAGTGTAATTATGCATAAGAATACCTCATGAATTCCTATGTGCCAAGGATGTTTTCATATGTTTTCTCCAAAAAGTTATATAGTTTTACATTTTATATTTAAATATATGATCCATTTAAGTTAATTTTTGTTTAATGTATGGGGCTTAGGTGTGTAGATGTCTGATTGCTCCATCTCTGTTAAAAATACTATCTGTCCTCCATTTAATTATTCTTGAACCTTTTCAGAAGAAAGTTGGCTATGCTTGTATAGGGCTACTTCTGGGTTTTCTATCCTGCTCCACTGATCTATGTGTCTTTCTCGCCACCAGTACTATGCTATCCTTTGATTACTGCCAATAGGTAAGAATCTTGATATATGGTAGAGTGATTGTTCCCATTTTATTTTCCTTTTTCAAAATTGTTTTTGCTATTCTAGTTGTTTTACCTTGACATGTAAATTTTAGAATAATCTTGCCAAATGTACAAAAAAATCTTGCTGAAGATTTTGATAACAGTTGTGTTAAAACTGTATAGCAATTTAAGGACAATTGGCATCTTTATTAAGTTTAGTCCTCCAATATATGGATAGCACAACTCTTTCTACTTATTTATAACTTCTTTGATTTCTTTTAACAGAATTTTCTAGTTTTAATTTAATTTTCTAGTTTAAATGTGCATGTTTTGTTAGATCTACATCTAAATATTTTTCTTTTTTGAGTGATAGTAAATAACATTACATTTTTTTTCTTTAAATTTTTGGGGTGACATTGGTTAATAAAATTATATAGGTTTCAAGTGTACAGTTCTATAATACATAGTCTGTATATTACACTGTGTGCTCACCACCCAAAGTCAAATCTCCTTCTCTCACCATATATTTGATCCCCTTTATCCTTTTCTACCTTCCTCCATCCCCCTTCCCCTCTGGTAACCACCATGTCTGATTTTTGGTTTGTTTGTCTTGTTTACTTGTTGTTTTCAGTTTTGTATGCCACATATGAGTGAAATCATATGGTTCTTCGCTGTTTGCATCTGACTTATTTCACTTAGCAAAATAGTCTCAAGATCCATCCATGTTTTCACAAATGGCAGTATTTCATCTTTTCTTATGGTTGAGTAGTCTTGCATTGTATATATGTACCACATCTTCTTTATCTAATCATCTATTTTAATTTTGATGTTTATTTATTCATTGCTAGTATGTAGAAATAAAATTGATTTTTTCATATTTATCTTGTATCTGCAATTAGTGTACTCACTAATTAGTTTTAGAAATTATATGTGTAAATTCCTTGAGGTTTTCTACAAAGACCACCATGTCATGTGCTAATAGAGACAGTTATTTTTCTTCATTTCTGATCTTGATAACTTTTCATTTCTTTTACTTGCTGCTTTCAATTTTTCTTCTTTGATTTTAGTTTTCACACATTCGACTATGACATATCTTGGCATAAATTTTTTTGTGTTTCTACTATTTGAAGTTTGCTCAGATTCTTGAATCTGTTGCTTTGCGCCTTTTGCCAAATTTGGAAAATTGAAAACTTTTCCAGCCCCACCCTCTTTCTCTTCTCCTTAAAGATTATGATGGCACAATTAACATATTTTTTTTTTTTTTTAATTGGTCACACAGGTTCCTGAGCTCTTTATATTTTAATTCTGGTCCATTTTTCTCTCTTTGGTTAAGATTGGGTGATTTCTATTGTTTCAGCATTTAAGTTCACTGATTCTTTTCTCTGCTCCCTTTGTGTTGCTCTTAAGCCCACGAATATGCGCTTTTTGTTTTTTTGTTGAGATTTGTTTGGGTTATCATATTGTTTAGTTTAAAATTTACACTTGGTTATTACTTATATTTTCTATTTGCTTGCTGATATTTTCCATTTCTTTGTGGAGACACTCTACTTTTTATAGTTTTATGCTTGTTCATAATCGTTTATTGATATATTTTTTTGAGAGCTGCCTTACAATTCTTGTCAGATAATTCCCCCATGTCTGCCATGCATACCAGTGTTGATACATATTGATTGACTTTTTTTCATTCAAGTTCAAATTTCCCTAGTTCTTTATATGACAAGTGACTTTCAATCAAAAATTTGTATTCGTTCGTGTTACTTAGTGTTTCTGACTTTACTCCAGAGGGGAGGGGGGGTGGCTACTGCCTCCTTATTTCCAGATAGTAGTGGAATTCCAGGTTCCCCTCTTGGCCTGGACTGACACTTGGGGCTGGGGAGAGAGTTACTCATTACTGCTGAACACTGCTGGAATTTCCCACTATCAGTTTGCCTCTGGGAAGAGCAACTGGGCCAGGCAGGGCATAATGACTTGTCCCTTTCCCCTCATGACCTCCACTGCCACTGCTTATGAAGAGAGAGGGTTTATTAATGTTGGGTGGTGGTAAAAGACTTGCCTCTTCACAAGGTCTCGCCTGATGCCACCCCAAAACAGGATTGCTTCATTTTCACAGGGTCAGGGTGGAGTACAGACTCCCCATCTGATTTCCATTCACACTTAAAAAGTGGGATGAAAATTCTGGCTCCCTACTCAGGCTTCTCTGCCACAACCCCAGCAGAGGGGTTGGGGTGTCTTATTGTATGCTAGTGGGTATGAAAGCCTTGACTCCCCACTAAGCCTTTGCTGCTGTGAGTGAGGACAGGTCCACAGATTTATCTGTGGTGTTTGATTTGAATAGAGAATTATTATTGTCTAAAATACTTGTGTATTATTAGGTTGCCCTTTTTCTTGGTCCTTTGGTTAAAGAGAGCAAACATTTGTTTGTTTTGTCTGTAACTGTTGACATTTCTGTGTTGCTAGTAGCTTCTTTAGCACCAAGTCTTGGAAAAATTGGGAAGAAAAAAAATCCCAAACCTTGTGATCTCACCACGATGTCATTCTTTGGGTCTCAAGACTCCTAGCTGGTCTCTGTTCCTCTCTCCACATTTCAGTCTTCTTAAGTTTGTTTTTATACTGTCCTGGGATTTCAGTTACATCTAGTGACAGTAATAGGGAAAAATACTTCTATTCTATCTTTCCAAAAGTGGAAATACAAAATCTACAGGGTTTTAGTAAAGAGTAAATGAGATAAACTACCAAGGGGTTAGAACAGTGACTATTCTTTAGGGACATGTAATAAATATTACTATCTTACTCTGACATCTGCATAAATATTCTGAAAATTAATTTAAAAAGTGATTATTTAAAATGAGGAATTAAGTTTTTTCATTGATGATATGATATATATTAAATTCACACATTAATTAATTATCTTCTATCAATAGCTTGCAAAGAATTTGTTAGAAAGTGAAGATTTTTCATATACAATCTACTAAATGAAAGTCATATTTCTTCTATACAGCACTTGCATGGATTTAATTATTCTGAAATCTTTGGTACAAGCTCCCAATTTATATTTCTTAAACATAATTACTAAGAGGGCATTGCCTCAACTGGTCTCACTGCCCTGTTACTTTCCCACCTGTCCTTGACATTTAAATGGATTTTGTTAGGATGAAAGAACATAGTAAGAAAAGAAAAGGAGAGTAAGTGATAAGAGCCTAAATAGAAAGAGGTCAAACTACTGAATTCTCTCTCCTATTTAGCAGCTTATAACCTTAGAGAATCTACAATTGCAGATATAGTCGCTAGGTAAGCTGTTTCATATCAAGTTTTATTCATAATGGTACGAAATAGAAAAACTGATAGTGCATAAAGCAAGATCAATTTAACAGGGCCTTTATCCCTTTTTCTCTTTATGTAAAGACTTACAGGTTACTGCTACTATCTTTCAGGGACTTGGCACAAACACTCTTGACTCAGAATTTGCAAATTTCCTGTTACCTAGTTTTCCTACTGTTTCATCCCAACCCTCCTGCCTACACAGCACTTTCTCATTTTTTTATATGTGTCTTTTCACTTCTATTATATTAAATGTTACTATTTCCAAAGCCTTCGCACAGAGCTCTGTGTTTTTTGGAGGAAAAACACTATATAAATCTAACAAGAAAATCCATGATTGAAATTCAATAAAGAAGAACATCTAGAAATTATTAAAGATTTCACTGAAGGAGAAATTAAATCTTGATATCCCATTTCCTTATATGTTCATTGCAGTAGAATCAGTGAAATCAATATATCTGAAATGAACCGCATACAGCCCATTCAGAAGAATGGCTCGGGCACAAAATCGAGCAACTTTTAAAACTTGCCAAGACTGCTGATTCCTTTGAAACAGTGTGTACAGAGTTTTAGCAAGTTTTTTAAAAAATTTATCTAAATTGTGAAAGTGAATGCCAGTGCTTTAGACAGATCCATAAATAGATGCTAATTGACATTAATAGTATTAAAAATGGAAAATTCCATAACATAGTCACCATATTATGAAAAGGTCATACCTGTTTCACAGTCGGAACTGAGGAGCATCAGGATTCAACTGTTTATCAATATGACAGATAAACAAATAGCTTATTTTGAATTTAGCTAGGAGGAACTAGTATCCAATTTCCCAGAAAGAGTGTAATCGACGTCTAGATTAGCTTGACACGGGACACATAACCATTCAAGAGACAGCGACAGCAGTACACACAGATGATTTGGAAATTCATATTTCAGCTATTCTGGTCATTCTAATTCTTTTTTTTTTTTTTTAGTTTAAGGAATAAATATATGTGAATATATACATACTTCTATATATGAATGATAGACTGAAAGGTAAACAAATTAACTAAAGAATCATACAACAAATCCACTACAGGTATCATAAGGCATTTTTTGCATACATTCTCTCGTTTAGTACCTCCAATTCCCCTGTGAATAAGGAGGTAATATCTTATTCTAGATTTGTAAATCACAGTTCCTGATATGCTCCTAACCTGTTAAAAGATGTTTCATCCACAGTTCTCATTGAAAATATGGACTTAGCTGGCCATGAATTATACTGGGTGATTTTTCACTGCATTACCCTCATTTATATGTTATTTGTTCAGGAGTAGGCCCCTCATCGAAGATCAGTCCAAACGTGGGCTGCCAGCACAGAAAGATATTCCAGGCCAAACAATTACCTTCTTAAAGGACTTCAACTGGACGAACAGAAACAATCTATCCTTGGCTGAGTCTACAGTCAAGGTCCAGTCAAAAGACAGAAACTGCATTAGATATTTGAGTATAGAGCATTTAATATAAGAAATTGTTACATGCATTACTTGTAAGACAAAAAGAAACATTAAGTTTACCATCCCTAAAGTGAAACACCTTACTGCCCCTAAGACTGGGGAATAAAAACAAACGGTGTGAATTATTAAGATTTAGAAGTTTAGACATGGGGCCCCACCGAGCTGCAACTCTGGCTTCTGAGGAGGAGGTGTTGGCCAAAAGTACTGAAGTTTCTGACCATGGAGTAGGGGACTTAATTGTCTGGTGCTCAGGCCAGATTCTCTAAGAAAGGCTAGCTAGTTTCTGGTATTCGTGTCTCAGAGTGATTAGGGCATAATCAGGCTGGGTCTGTACATGTGGAAAAAACTGCAGACTTGATTCACCGTCTCCTCTAGGAAGGAAGTGCTGCCTCTGAGGTTAAGTACACATTGCTAGGGTGAGGCTTACAGAAACAGAAAGTAGATAGGGAGCTACCAAGAAGGAACAAGTATCTTCTTCCTCCTCTAACCATCTTCTCCTCTTCTAGCACTCCTTGTTGACAGAGGCTAACAGGACACGGGCAAAACAGATACACGGCTTGCAGAATCCCAGCTCCAGTATCAGAAAGCAGATTTAGAGAGATGGGTTTGAACCTGTGAAAGAAAAACTTAGCAACCATTATATTCTGCTCCTCTGGCTACTCAGCTTTTAAACATGCTCTTCTACATACATTTTAACTTCTGTACAATAACAAAACAATTTAGGTTTTCATTTAATAAGTTGCAATGATATTTCATTCAAGTGAAGATATTCTAACACTGTACTGAAATAAAAAGGTGTAAAATTTCAAGTTATTGTATCAGAATCTGGGAAGCTGTCACATTTATTTCTCTCTCATTTATGTTAATTTATCCTCAAATTCAGTCACAGTCACATGTGCACATTTTGTTCCCTAAATTATGAATCTTGTTAATTGAGTAGTAAATTCTGTTACCGAATTATAAATTTAAACTTCTACAAAATTTGGATAAACTAATGAGGGAAACAAATAGAGAGAAGAAAATTGTGCACATACATACATACATACATACATACATACACACATACAATAAGCAAGGAAGACAATATATAAATATAAATACCAATATAAATATATAAAGCAAGAAATTCTTCATTTCTGTAACTGATCTTGAGGGCCTGGTTGGTATTTATAACTTCAATCTTACATCATTTATTCAATTTTTCTTTTGTCCTTAAACCATAGGCTTTAGGCCACAATTGATATATATATATATATATATATATATATATATATATATATATATATATATATAACTTCCTTTTCCCAGAATTCCTTCTATGATTCTTTGTCTTCAGCCAATAAGGTCAGGACTTACTTTCATTCTTGAAGGGTCTAAAATCTTAGTGGTCTTTAGTTTTTCAATTACTGTATTTTTCCATTGACTTACTCATATATTATTGGACATTGAAGTACCACGGGACTACCCAGAGAATTCTCTAGGTTCCAAACATAATCTTTCCTGGCATCATTATATAGCAGCAACCACTTTGCCCCTTCGTAATCTGTATCAATTACCCCAGTGATTAGAGTAACCACCTTTTTAACTTATTGTTTCAATGGCATGAAGAGCAGAAAAGGGCCAGGTGACAGTTTCAAATTACAATTTAATGGAACCGTGGCTGTAGGAAATTTGCCTCCCTTGGAAACAGAACTTCCAAAACAGCAGAGATCAAAGTTGAAGGGATGGGAAACAAAAATCCTGTGATTGAAACTGTTTTAGTAGTGAGAAGAGCCGCTCTCATTTCCATTATAATTCTCAGGCCTATGTTTTCTGGACAATAAGAGAGAGACCACATATGTTTGTCAATGATTAAAACATATGCTGTGTCCTAGAAGATAAAACCCATACTTTCAAGTGTCTGTGATATTTTCCTCCCCAATCTGGCACTCTTTAGTTGGCCTTTCCATCAATGGATTAGGGCAGCTGCTGATAAAACCAGTAAATACCATGAACAAGAGGCCTTTGCTGCTCTTATGTTTTTATGAAATAGTTACTTGACCAGAATCAATGTTGTACAAAATGTCATGATTATGAATAAGCAATGTCATAAATACATGGGTAGTGATTCTGGCAGAAGCATTACAGATAGAGAAAGCAAATCCATATCCAGAATACATGTCTGTTCCAATGAGTACAAAGCTTTGTCCCCCTCCTTGATGGAAGTGGTCCAATGATGGTTGCTTGGTCACTCCAGGGAATGGTTCCAAACCAGGGCTCACTGCTGTTCTTTGTTGTTGGCAGATAAGGCACTAGCTACTGGTTTAGCATTTGGTGAAGACCATCCAGATAGATGAGCCTTATGGAAAGTCTCCATCTCTGCTGTTACGGTTACCATGGACATACTGAGCAAGACTTTGATCGCTGCATAAAGAGGCTGGTTGAAATCCATAAAATGTGTCATTTGTCAACCTAAGAACCTCTTCTTCAGTGGATGACCTTTGTGACACATTCAAATAGGTGTTCTCAAATTCTGTACCCGCTCTGAGAGATCCATCCATATACCTATTACACAGAACTCATTGTCATCAATTTTCCAATCATGTTCTTTACAAGTTCCTCACTGTCCAGGAAAACTACTTGTGAATTAAAGTAGATGTATTATTTTGGCCTAGACAAAGTGAACAGCCAAATACTTGAAGTTCTGAACATTAGAATATTGTCTTTCAAATTTTCCTTTAAGGCCACTTCTGAGTGAAGCTATAATGGCTGGTGGCTAAACTAGGCCTGGATGTTTTACTCCTTAGCCAAACTGCCATAGGGAACGCCCCAAAGATCCATAGGAATAAATTAAGAAAAAGAGACAATATAACAAAAATTAATGTCAAAGAAGTTTGATCCATATAGTTTCCAATTACGTGTGCTTTCCAAGGCTCAGTAGCAAGCAAGGAACTTTGTCTCCAAGAAGTGAACTGCTATTAGCAGAAGAGAGTAAGGTTTTCTCAAAAACCCCACAGGACTTCTCTGTGATTCCTCCATCAGTTCTTGCTAGATGCTTCATATAGCATCCCTACTTGCCATAGACACTTTGAAAAATGTTAGATCTTTTGTTCATAAGACAAGGTGGAAGAGTAACAGACTTCAGCCCAGAATTGCTGCTAAGCCATTTCTTGCTTTGGTTCTCACTAAAAACTGTCAGACTTACAAGTTACTGGGTAAATGGTTTAAAGCAGCACACTTCAGTAGCGTATATGATGCTCCCAAAATCCAAAAATCCCTTCAAACGTTGTGTTTCATTCCTGACAGTTCTTTTCCGGCAACTTGTCTTTCAACGTGAAGGGAATGTTATGACATGTTTCAGACCTTTGTACTCTTAGAAAATTCTGAGTTAGCAGTCTCCTAAGTATTCTTGGGGTTTAAGTACCACCCTCTGATTGACATAAATCTTACGAGGGAATCTAAAGTACTTGACACTTCCGGTTCATAACGTCCAATAAGCCGTTATGATAGTGGAACAATGTGATGTTGTGTAGAATATCAAGACTGTTAAGATCTCTGTGGACTATATTATTGTACAGACCAGGAGACTGGATATGGCCCTGAGGCAAGATTTCCAAAAATGTACTCTTCATTCTGCTAGGTAAAAACAAGCCTTTGAAAGCCTTTTCAAATTAATATGTAGAAAACTGCGGTATTCAGGTCAATGGCTGCATATCAAAGTGCCCCGAGATCTATCTATTTGCTCCATAAAAGGTACTATACTTGGAACAGCAGGGGCAAACAGTCTCTGCCTGATTCAGATAAAATAATTCATTCTCCAAGATTCACCCACTTTCTGCACAGCTAAATGAAGCAGATTAAATAGTGCTCTCATAGAAATGGTCATACATCTTTCAAGATTTTCATGTTCACTCTAATATCTGCAATACCCTAAGACGGTTGCACTGCCTCTGGACTACTCTCTTGAAAGAGAAGGACGTTCTAGGGGCTTCCACTTTACTTTTCCTACCATAGTGGTTCTACACCATTGGTCAGGTGGAAAATACGGTGATTCTGTCAGTTGCCAATTATAACTGTTTCTATTATATATTCAGGAACTGAAAAGATAACCACAGGATGAGACCTCAAACATAAAGGTCGCAGTGTGATGTAAACTTAAGCCTAAATCCCATTTATCACCTCAATCAAATAAAATCTTCTCTTGGCTGGTGGACTGTGAACAATTACTGTATTGTGTATTCTCATAATTTTCTATCAGTTCAGAGAAAGTGTCTGGTATTTTGCAAAAGGTCTGCATATTTACTTTTCCACAGTATGCAGTCACTCTTGCAAATGCAATTCTCTTTCGGTATGCTTGGAAGAAACACATACTTAAAGCATACATTGGTGGTATTGCAAGTCCTTCTTCAAGAGTTTCTAGGCTCTCTTTTAGTCCATACTTTTTAGACTTGTGAACTGGCTTAGTCCTGGAAACTGGATAAACAACAATGATTTATTATTGTGGTGATCAGTTTAGGTTTTTGGCCACCAAAACTGGAGGTTTTTTTTAAAACAATCAAGTACATTTTACTAACCAGACTATATACTCATTGATAGAAACACCAAGATAAATTAGCCACCAGCTAAGATCTTTGTGAATCAAAACTTTATAATTACCATTGTATTACACCTGTTGGCCTATTTAATAAAAAACTGAAGCACCTGTATTTCTGGTATCCAGTTAGTTATCCCCACTAAAATCAGAGAGCTCATTTCTATCACATCCTCTCTACCATCATACCTGTTTTACAAAGGACAGTTAGCACAGAGCATTTCAAGAATACTGATGCTCCTATGAGGGCATGTATTGGGAGAGTAGGTATGTGTATCACATATAAAAACTCCACGACAACATTCCTTATACGCTATTTAAATTTATTCCCCTTAATTATTTCAGGGAAGTTTCAACCTTATTAAATGCAAATCATGGCTGAGTCCAAGCTTTAGTCAACCAACCCAACAAACGATCTCAGCCCCTTCCAGGTGTCCACATTAGCACAGGAACCCCGAACTCTGGTAAGCACATTCATATGAATAAATTCAACCTGATTCAGGGTTTGTGATTCTATCCTCCT
Organism: Rhinolophus sinicus; assembly: GCF_057876585.1. NCBI lineage: Eukaryota > Metazoa > Chordata > Mammalia > Chiroptera > Rhinolophidae > Rhinolophus > Rhinolophus sinicus. The sequence goes on from NC_142517.1 coordinate 88,057,548, forward strand.
TCATCTAACATTCTTAGAGTATATTCCCATACATATTGTTCATGTTTCTTCTGATGAAAAATTAGCAAGATCTTGAAATTACTTTGACACATAACCTACTCCCTTCTGGAGTATTTTCTAGTCTGGAGCATGCTGTAATACACCCCTGTTTATGGGGCTAGTGACAACAAGGTATTGCGTGGATGATTCTTAAATAAAATTGCATCTCTATGCAATAAAACTGCTACAGATAATGTTATTATAGGTTATTCAATCAAAGACACTTGAGTGAATCCATTTTTAATTTAAAGATGACAAGACAACAAAAAATTAGCTCACGGATAATTTGGAAAAGTTAATAGTTAATCAAGGTCTAGATATGTAATTCTAGAAATTGGACATCCATTTATTATTATTATTTTAAAATTTTTGTCAATTTCTACAAATAGATGTTCTTTGGTAATCCTGGAAGTTTGGATGCATGAATTCAACTATGGTCACTTTCTATTTTTCTGATTAAATTATTCATACACATAACCATTTCACCAACTTTTTTTTTCAATTTTATTTCTAATGTATAGAATGAAGATTTTGAGACCAAAGCCTCCTGACTAATCCAAAATACTTACACTGGATTATTTCTTTGGGGAATTTGGATGCCCAATCCAGTTACAATAACATTTCACCTGAGGCAGGTATAACCCTTACTAGAAATTAATTGAATTTAGCTAAAAAACTTTGTCTTGTGAATTTGGTTTCTGGAAATGTGTCTGCCAGGGACTGATTATCTGAGGGTCTGTTGGCAATTAAGCTTTCAGAATCGCAAGGTGAGGGACCAAATCCTTGACGAAGAAGTGGTCAACCTGAGGCAGAATGTTATTCTGAACAACCACCACTATTCCTGACAAGCAACTATAACTTCGTCCTATTTGCAACAAAGTATTAATATGGTAATAAGGCAGAATTTCATATGCTTTAGTTTTTAATGTTTAACTATATTTTCTGTTTACTACAGTAAAATTATTATGGACTCTCTATATACTATTATGCATTCAAATTTTTAAAAGCCAGGCTGCATTTAATTTCATGCTGGCATTGCATAATATCTTTGATGTTAATGTTGCTAAATAAATGTTTCTAGAGAAAATTATAGAATAATTGTATAGTTTCTCTAGTCAGCATCTATAACACTTTATGCTAGTGTGTTATTTTATTTCATCCCAAAATGCATCTCTCCCATCATCAAGTTATAATAAAAATCATATCTAAGCAGTGCATTTGCTTTACTCACCTGTCACATATTCCTGCTTTATCTAAATTGTGCCATGAAATTCCTTTATAAATTAATACATCATTAACTCTATTACTGCCTAGTGGATCAAGTCTTTTTAAAAGGTATGTGAATATTATAATGTAGTTTTTTCTCCACAATTCCTTAATTTTTAGACTGACCTACTTAAAAGTAGCATTCTATACAACTGTGAATATTATACACACATACATATATACATATATATATATATACATATATACATATACACACACACATATATACATATATATATATATATATATGAAGTTACAAGCGACATCTGTAGCAAAATGCTAAAACATAATAGTCATTGATATCATCTATGTAGAATTTAGTAAAAATTAAATAGTATAAAGGGAAGAATATTTGTAATGTAGCTCTAAAGCCATTCTGCTATACATAGATAGGGTAATTTTAGCTGCTATTAGTTAAGTATTTTACTAACTACCTCAATTCTTACAATGAAATAAAATCCTTCCAGCTTAAATTTGTCACTATAATACGTGTAGATCTATAGTGCTTATCCTATATATAAGTGTTTCAGACAGGAAATATATTCTATTCTTCTAGGTTATTTCTCCTTACCTTATTATTCTTTGTGAAAAATCACTGTAATATTTCCAGAAGAGTGACAAGCGAAATCTCAGAGCAGCTAGAATTTTAACAGAGAGGACTGGGGTAAGAGAAATAATGTTTTCATGGGAAAGGAACAAGTCTCAAAAGTCTGACCTCAAAGACTACCCCTGCAAAGGGGTGAGGGATTAATTAGATCAAACTGTGGAACAATTCAAGCCCCAGAACAGTATGGAAAATAATAGATAAATTAGCTGGCAATTAGTAGAGGCCATCAGCTGGATATGATGTAAATAGATGCAGGTAATTTAAGAAAGATTAAGGAAAAAGACGGTGAAAAAAAAATTCCTCCTGAAACGGTTGTCATACCAGGGTGACTGTGAGTGTAGCCAAGGTTGTGCCTTATGAAGAGTGATGTCAGAGGCTGTGCACCATGACGAAAATAAAGTTACTGAACTAGTCCAGCCCAGTCACCATTCACTATACTACAATCAGACAAGCAAACTGTGACAACAACCAATGCTAAAGAGGGAGTCTGGATCAGTATCCAGAATTTCACAATATATTATCTAAAATATCCAGCTTTCAACAACACTAACAACAAAAATGAGACATGCAAAGAAATCAAGAAGTGTGATTCCCCTAGCACAAATTACAAGATGCAGGCAAGAGAAACTGCTTTCTGAGAGGACGTGAATGTCAAACTTAGGGTTTTTTTTTTTTTTTGGTTTTTGTTTTGTTTTGTTTTGTTAGTAAAATAATTTTTATTTTTCACTGAAGGTCATTTTATGACATCTAAGCACATCTATTGTTATTCAACAGAAGGGTTTGCCATTTTATGTTTAAGTGTTTTCCTAGATTGAATGAGAAATAATTGACAAATATAGTTGTATTTAATGCACCCAGTGTGATGATAGAAGTATGCATTGTAAAATGATGACCAAGATCATGATAATCAATGCCTCCATCACCTCACATAGTTCCTTTTGTTGTTGTTGTTGTGAGAACACTCAACATCTATTCACAGCATATTTTTAAGTATACAATACAGTATTAACTACAGTCACTATGCTGTCCATTAGAGTCTCAGAACTTAGTCGTGTTATAACTGAAAGTTTGTACCCTTTGACCTATGTCTTTCCATTTACCTCTCTAACCCCCAGCCTCTAGCAACCACCATGGTATCCTGCTTCTATGAAATCAGCTTTTTTTTTTTTTTTTTTTTTTAGTTCACATATAAGTAATGCCATGTAATAAAGATAGTCCCTGATTTAGGATGGTTTTACATAAGACTTTTTTTACTTTACAGTGGTACCAGAGCTATATGCATTTAATAGAAACTGTACTTCGATTTTTGAACATTGGTCTTCTCCCTGGCTAGTGATATGCATATCATACTTTCTCATGATGCTGGAAAGCAGCAGTGAGCTGCAGCTCCCAGTCCTGAGGGTAAATAGATGCCACTCTGAAGGATAGTATGAAATGCATTTTGACTTGTAATATTTTCAGTTATGATGGGTTTATTGGGATGTAACTGCATCGTAAATTGAGGACAGTCTGTATTTGTCTTTCTCTGTCTGGCTTATTTCACTTGGTATAATATCCTCCCATTCCATCTGTGTCATAGCAGGTGGATTGCAGAATAAGGTGGTAGAGCCGGTGAAGATCATGATAGTTTCACTGAACAAGGAGGCAGTGAAGAGAGGTGGTAGGAAAGCTGTGCAGAGAAAGAAGCCCAAATTCTGATCTTTACCAAATACTAACCTGCCCATGGAAAGGGAGAAAATCTGAAATGCTTGAAAAGAAACAGCTATGTGAGAGCTATAAGCTGGAACATAAATATGCATGCCATGTATTACTGGGTGATGTAGGAGTTCCAAACAGCTGAATGGAGAAGTTGCACTGAGAATCCCAGATATTCAATTAAGACACCAGAAAGAATATATCTTGGGAATAGCACCCTGAATTTAGGTATACCGTAGATGTATTCTGAAAAATAACATTGAAAATAATTTTTTTAAAGCCACGAAAAGATCAAAATGACCCACCTGCTTGCTAAAACAAATGTTCCTTAGGGGAAGACATCAATATAAAGACTCTCATCAATATAACATCCACAACAGCCAGCATACCATTAGCAGTGGTATGAAGAAGCAAGAGAACATGACCTGGAAAACAAAAAGTAACAGTTCTAGAGATGTTTGTAATAGAAATAGTAACTGTTAGTAACAGTTCTGTTAGTAACAGAAATATTGAAACAAGCAAACAAGGAGGTTACATATTTTGGGGCAGAAAACTAATTCTGCAGATTTATTTTTTTTTTTTCAAAATAAAAATCTACCACTCAGTTCCAAAAAACTAAAAACAAAACAAAACCCACAGATGTAAGATAAACACACAAAGAATCTACATATAAGAATGTGACTATTAAATTTCCTAAAAAAAATAAAATGTGTGTGTGTGTGTGTGTGTGTGTGTTAGAGAGAGAGAGAGAGAGAGAGAGAGAGAGAGAGAGAGAGAGAGAGAGAGAGAGAGAGAGAGAGAGAATCCTCAGAGGAGCCATGAAACAATAAAATAAACATATTACCAAAGAAAAATAAATACAACTGACTTTTGATCAGAAAAAATATTCAGTTAGGAATCTAATGGACAACATTTTTTAAATGTAGAAGAAAAACCTGTCAAACTGAATTCTGTGTCCAGCAAAAAAAATACTTTAAAATTAAAGCAATATAAATTTTGTCAATATAAGCAAAAGTTAAGAGAATCTGTCATGAGCAGACGTGCACTGAGAAATGTTAGTGGACGCTCTTTGGGTTGAAGGAAGGTAAACCTAGATAAAACTTGTGATGGATGTTTTTATTGTCCACCTAACTAGCTTACGATGCCCAATTATTTGGTCAAATGCTAATCTGCATGTGAGGGTATTTTGTGAGTGTTATTAACATTTACAGTCAGTTGACTTTAAGTAAAGCAGATTACCCTCATAATGGGTATGGGGCCTTATCTAATCACTTAAAAACTTTAAGTAAAAACTGAGGTTTCCCAAAGAAAAGGATATTTGCCTCAAGACTATAGCATAGGAATCTTGTCAGAGTTTCTAGCCATTGTCCTTCCTATCCTATCAACTTCAGACTTCACCAGCCTTATAATCATATAATCATTGAGCTTTAAAATCTTTCTGTCTGTCTGTCTGTCTGTCTGTCTGTCTGTCTGTCTGTCTGTCTCTCTCTCTCTCTCTCTCTCTCTCTCTCTCTCTCTCTCTCCAGATAGATAGATAGATAGATAGATAGATAGATAGATAGATAGATAGATAGATAGATAGATAGATAGAGATGTAGATATAGATGTCAATAATATATCCATATGTTATTGAATCTGTTTCTTTGGAGAACCTCAACTGATACAAAGTTCTATATACACGAAGGAAATGAAGATGCCACTAATGGTAAATATGTGAATATATGTGAATATTTTCCCCTCTCTTTATATATTTACAAGATAGATACCGTTCGCTAGTTCTGTTTAAGTTTTAGCTAAGTAAACTCCTAGATGACTGCCTCCTCTTAGATAAATATAACTCTAAGCAAAACACTGACAAATAATAAAAATAAAATACTACTTGAAGCCTTCAGAAAATAAACAAAAGCAGGCAGATGATAGAGAGGATACAAAATCTAGAAGCAGGAGACATTATAGGGTGAGGTCCTTGTTTTTACCACTGTAGCCCAAGGGTCAAAAGTGATTTTAAAAACTTTCAGTGTTTGTTGTCTGAAGAACTGGAGGACAGAGTTCTGGGCAAGCACAGCAAGTGTGGGATGTAGGATGAACCTGACGACTATCACCTCCCACGTGTTAGGAGGGTGACTAAGCGTGAGGAAAGGGAACCCTTTGTACACTCTTATGGGGATATAAATTGGCATGGCCGTTATGAAAAACAATATGGAGATGTCTCAAAAATTGAAACCAGAAGGACTATGTGATGCAGAAATCCCACTTCTGGGTATATATCCAAAGATATCTGTACTCATCTGTTCATTATTCATAACGGCTAAGATATGGTAACATCTTAAGTATCTAGCAATGGATAAATAGATAAAGATGTGGTATGAATATATGCATACAATAAAATATGATTCCACCATAAAAAAGAAGGAAATCTTTCCATTTGTGACAAAATGGATGAACCTAGAGGACATTATGCTAAGCAAAATAAGCCAGACACAGAAAAATATATGATCCCACTTATATGTGGAATCTAAAAATGTTCGATTCATAGAACTGGAAAGTAGAACGGAAGTTGCCAGGGGAAGGAAGGTGGGGGAAATGGGGAGATGTTGGTCAAAGGGTACAAATTTTCTGTTAAAAGATGAATAAGTTCTGGGGATCTAATTATAACATAGTGACTATGGTTAATGATACTGTATTGTATACTTGTATTTTGTTAAGAGAATAAGACTTGTGTTGTCAGCAACAACAGAAAATATATGTGAAATGATGGATATGTTAATTAACTCAATTGTGGTGATAATTTCACAATGCATATGTGAATAAATCATCATGCTGTACGCCTTTAGCATAAAATTTTTATTTGTCAATTATGCCTCAAATTCAGATAGTGGGTGGGGAATGTGGGATAATCCTGGTAAGGAGAATGCTAGATAAGGGGAGTCACAAATTTTTGTATAAATTCTGTCATTCCCTGGTCAGTTCTGAGCCATGAATATGTGAGACTGAGTAAAACCAGCTAAAAAGGGAAAAAAAAACTGAACTGAAATGTGAGCTCCAAGAGACAGAAATAACAGTTTAAATCTAACGATGTTAATTGTTGGCTGAAACAAAGATATTGACATTGTTCAAAAGAGTATAGAAAATGTATAACATAACATCTTTAATGTTTAGGATACAATACAGAATTATACAATATACAATATCAATATGCAAAGAATTAAGAAATTTTGATTTATTCTCAAGAGAAAAAATAACCTATAGATGTCAATTCTAAAATGACTCAGATAGTATGTATACCATAGTAGTTACTTAACCGTGCTCAGTGAAGTAAAGAAACATGCTCATGCTGAATGAAAAGACAGAAAAACAGAAACAATGAAAAGAACCAAGGGAATTCTAGAACTGAAGAATATAATACTTAATATTAAACACAGTATACGATTCATAGTAAAATGGAGAAGGCAAAGGAGAGAGTCAGCAACAAGATAGATCAATAGAAATTATCCAGGAGAGGGAAGAACTAGAACATAAAAAAAAATAGAATGAAAACAAACAGAACTTTAGGAACTTATGTGGCAATATCAAAAGGTCTAAAAAAAATTTAATTTATCCAAAAGGAAAAAAGAGAATGCAAGGAAAAGAAGGGGGATAGGGGGAGGAAAAAAGACAAAACTCAGGTCAGAAGATTTCTCAATCTTAGTAAAAACAAATATAAATTCAAATATTTGGCATTTATACAAAAGAAGTAGACATCTAGGTTCTCATAAAAAGATTTGTATAAATATTCATAGCTCCTTTTTTCATAATAGCTCCAAACTGAAAAGATTCAGATGTATGTTAATAGAAAAATGAATAGACAAAATGTGATACATCCATACAGTGGGTTATAGTCAGCAATAAAAAGCAACAAACTGCTTATAAATATAACAGGTGACTCTCAATAGACATTATGATAAACAAAAAAGGCTGATAGAGCTAAAACATATTGTATGTCTTCATATATATGAAGTTCTAACCAGGCAATAATACTCTAAGATAATATAAATTAGAAGTGTTTGCGGCTGAGGAGGGGTGGGCATGAAAATATTCATCATCGTGATATGGGTATTGACTACATGGGTGTGTGCATTTGTCAAAACTTATCAAAGTACAACACTTACAATCTGTGAATTTATCTGTACAAAAATTAACAGAAAAAGATTCAAGGAAAAAAGGAAAAGCAAAACATTAAAATAATTTTCTTTAAAAGTGAAAGAAAAACAGATAAAATAGTCATATTTAATTATTGATGAACCTTAATTAATGAAAAAGAAATGGCATATTTATAATGTTAATTACTTTGTAATCCACTGATTCTATTGTTTAAAAATGACAAAATACATTGTTATGGTTTGTAAAATGACTCATTTTAAAGTGGAGGGAATGTCTTTGATAATTATGTGAGGCACTGGTGATACAGTTTCTCTGCTACTTAGAGATGGCTGTAGAATATGTGCAACTAACTACCTATGATACATAAACAGGTACCTATACCTTCATTAGTTTATTAAACACATATTTATTAAGTAACCATTAAGTGTTTGATCAAAAGCTAAGGATTAGAACAGAAATATTCACAATTCATCTGCCCTCTAAGAATCTCCATCAATATTAAATGAAATAGAGCATGCAACAATCTCTAGCATCGCACCTGAATATACTAAGTGAACATCGATTGTGTGTAAAACAGGGGATTTTTACTTTTTTTGTCACTTGAGAATTTAATGAAAGCTACAGATACATATTCAGGAAAAAATCTATAGGTAGGCATGCACTATTTTCCTAATAAGGAATTTTCCTTTAGGGGTTTCATGGTTTCCCAAAGTGGTTCCATAAAGTCCAAGGTCAAGGCTTAGTCAGGGCTTAGAAATTCTTATTGTATGGGGGATATGTGAACAAGTTACAATTAGAATTTCTAAGCCCTGACTAAGAATTTCTAAGTCCTGACTATATATATATATATATATATATATATATATATATATATATATATAAACATTCTAAGCAAAACAACATTTTAAGGAAGTAGGTGATTAAGAAAAATACCCCCAAAAGAGAAAGGTCACTGCTAAGTGTATTGGATGATCAAAATCAGCTTCAATTTGCTTATCGTCAAATATGGATTGATTGGTACAGAAGTATTTTGTTTGAGTTAAAATATGTAAATTTTGTTTACTTGTGTTAACTTAAAAGTTGCAGTTTATTTGAGAAGTAGCATTATATACTGGATTCTAGAGTGAGACTTCTTTGTGTTTTTAATCCTGATTTGTAATAACTACTAGCTCTAAGTCCTTAGTTTTTTTGTTTTGTTTTTTTCTCTGTAAAGTGAAGCTAATACTAGCAACTATCTCATAGTGATTTTTGAGGTTTAAAGTAGTTAATATTTGTAAAGAACTAAGAGTGACATATAGAAGTACTAAAGGATATATAAATGAACGTTAAATAATATTCCACTGACTTTGTAACTATGTAAGAAACTTCTGACATATAAAGCTATCATTTTAGAGAGAGTGGAAAGCGTTGGGTAAAATTATTGATAATTGCCAGAGAGTACGTGACATTTATTTCCAGATATTATTTTTACAGCCACCAAATTGTTTTAATAATATATTGAAATCTATGTAGCTTTACTAACAATTGTCACCTCAGTAAACATTAATAAAAAATAAAAATAAAATAAAATGAAGGATTTTAGAAAATCTTTTTATAATCAAATATCTATACTTTTACTTCCAGAACTAATATCTAAACTACCAAAAACACACATATTTTTAGACCAGTTTGCTAGATGCCTTTTGTAAATGTCTGTTAGGCAAGGTACACAGGAAAGGGAGAATATATATGAGCCTTTTGCTAAGCTATATGGTAAGGTTCTAAAGAGACAACAGAATGGAGGCTGAAAAAGAAAAAGAAAAACAAGCAAAAAAATAGAAACAAAAGAAAAAGTGCCTGTAGAGATTTTCTGTTGCTCATACACAAAGTTGAGTGAAAGAAGAGCTAGGCCTGGGTTTGGGCAAATCAGAGTGCAAAAGATTTGCTATTCACAAAAAGTTGAATTTCTCAACCATTCCCACTGAGATTAAATGTCTCTGCATGTAGTCATTTTCTACATCCTAGTAGTTTCCTTTATCTCTTTTTTGTTGTTGTTCATCAAATGTTTATTGAGTACTTACTATCCACTAGGGGCTGTAGAAGAAATAAGTATATAAAGACTGCCTGCACTCTGTCTCTGACCTCAGGTTGCCTACAGGCTAAAGTCAGAAAGGTTTATATAAGTATACAAGTCACAAAGATATAAGTGCAATAGCAAAGACATGAACAAATTGCTGAGGAAGCAGATAAGAAGGAGCAAGTAAGTAATAATTAAAAGCAGAATCAGAAATTGGTTGCTGCTATTTATCATCTTCGTTACCTTTTTTCCATAGCTAGACGGAATCTACACTTCTCTTTTTTATTTCAATGTGTTTTTCCCCTTTGTAGGAATTGTGTGTGTGTGTGTGTGTGTGTGTGTGTGTGTGTGTTTATCATCTTGGGTATCCTATTCCAGAAACTTTCTTTGTTATCTTCTCATTAAAATTACTTATTTGGAAAATCTTCCTTCCATTTTAAATGATAACAAATGAATATTAATAGCTAAGGATTTTACTGATTTCTCCATGAAATTATTTTAAGCATGGGAAAATAATTGACTTAAACAGCATAAAATAAGCCACTGATCTACCTCCAATCAAAATTAAATAAGAATATTACAAATCTTAAAGTCCCCAGAAATAAAACATAATTATGTAAGACAAGGTTCTAAGTAGACCAGATGTCTCAAAAGGACTTTTTTTAGATTAACACAGATGCATCCCTCTATGCATGGCAAAAATTACAGTTTCAGTCTTCACTATTGAAACAGCATTAGATACAAGAATAGGTAAATTCTGGTATTTATTAGTCCACAACAAAAGAAAACAATCTTTTTACATCTGAATTCCTCTGAAGCTATAAATTATTCTATGTATACATGCACAAATATATGAAAAAAATAAAAACTTAAATAAAATAAAGTACAATCAACTTCTCTCTGCTTCGGCTTGTTTTCTATGTAAAGTCATTCTTTTGATAGAAAAGACTAGTTTTCTACATCATGCACTACTTTCCCATATTAGCTGTTTTTTTACTTTGTCCCTTTCAAAGTATGGATGAGAATTCTTAACTACTTCATACATATCACAAGGATTAATGATTCTAAGATGCTGTCATGATGGAATTTCTTTCAAGTATAAAGCATCTTTAATAATAAAGAAAAAAAGGAAATTAAACTTTCACATTAATATCCTTGCACATGATGACAAATTGATGTCCTGATGAACATAATTGGCATTTCATATTCCTGGCTGTAAGGCAGATTTTGTAGTGAACCATTATAATTCTACTTAGGTATACAGATGATACTCATAATGAAATTTACACATCCCACACCTAAACATTTGTGCATAGAACACACACACACATACACATGCACATCAAATCTCACATGTTGTCCACAAGTTTACCAGAGAGAATTTAATCTCAGGAGTGAATTATAATTGATCATACATACTTCCAGATTTTCAAAATCCAAAAGCAAGTTGATCATAAATAATATACATGCTTTTTTTCTGTCTCATATTTTAATGCCTCTCAGAAATCTTTCAGTGTTAACTACAATAAATAACTATTCTGTAAAACCACCATGAAATGTCATATTCTGATTTGGGGGATATTAATTAAAATATGAATTAAAAATCAATATTCTCAGAAAGTATGCAATCATAGTTTTGCTGATAAGAGAAATAGCTATAGTATTCAAGTCAGGCCCAATTCCATGATCACTTAAGTAGACTGATTTTAATTCTTGCCAGCATGTAAGAAGTAATACAATATGCAAAGACACACACACACAGATATTTGTATGAGAAGCGCAATTAATTTTGATATGTTTAAGTAAGATGGCACTTCAATCAAAACATATATTCCGAAGCAATTCTCTGTGATGCTTTTGATTCAGAAATTTAGAGATGATAACACTGATGAGAATGTGGATAGCAAAATATCAAAACTGGCAGCACATAACTCCAATTTAGAAAAGAAATTAGATTTCCCTGCAAAATGAATTAGGAAAGGAAGTGGAGACAAAGTTGGTAGAACACAGAAACAATTCAAGCAACCCTTTAGAACTGGTGAGAGGGAGTTGCATTTCTGCTTAATGAAATAGATGATTTAGAGACTAACTCCTCAGGTTTTAAATGCGGGGGTGAGGGTGTTTAAAATAGTTACTAGGCAACCTACTTTGAGATTTGAAGTATTCATGCTCAGCATCACACACCTCTTGCATTTCTGTGTTCTACATCTCTGAAATGTTTACTTGCCCTGAAAATGGAGAATTTTTACATTTAAAAATGGATAAAGACATAGCTAACAGACAGCTATTCCAGTGCTGAAAATGAAAGCAGTTTAACTTTGTTAGCTCAAATTGAGGAGTGGAGGCAAAGGCGAACTCATTCTCACACGTGTAATAATCATCTAAAACATTCACTGAGTTCCCATTAATTGCCAAGCCTCTTTCCAAGCTGCGGGGATAACCTTCATGCATGTGGCGTTCTAGTGAAAAAAGATAGACGGTAGATAGAAGGGAAGAAAGTTACAGACCATTAGAAGGCATTGAGAACTATGAAGAGAACAAAACAGGGAAGATGGTTAGAAGTGCCCAAGTGGAGGGTGAAGGTTGAAATACAAAGAAGTGGTCCAAGAAGGACTAACTGAAAGTGACATAAATGAAAGAGACTTGAAGTGGATGAGGGTGCAGGCCTCAGGGTAGTCTTGGGAAATCATTTCTGGCTGGCGCATGCTATGCTAGCACAAAGGGCCAGAGGCCCAGTGTCTCCACTATTATAGAAATGACAAGAAGTGGCTGGAGAACAGTGGGAGTGAGCACAGTAGGAGACGAAGACAGAAAGGAAAAGAATCAGGTCAAGTAGAGTGCTGTAGGCCATTGGGAATCTTTGCTTTTACTCTGAGTGAAATAGAAGGACATTGAATGCTTTCAAGCAGGATGTGACATGGTTGGACTAGAAAGGATCACATAAGAATGCGTGTGTGTGTGTTTTATATATGATGTTTTGTATTTTCTATTATTATCTATACATATACATAGTATTTAGATGATGACAAATATTGCTTGTTTCCTTGCTAATTTTAAAAGCGTGAAATCACTTCCATTCGTCTTTATATAAAAAGGTCATACTATACACAGTAGAAATATAATTATTTTTTCCATAGTAAAAGTACGTATATTTTTTAATTTGTATTGAATTTATTGAAGTGACATTGGTAAATAAAATTATATGTTTCAAGTGTACATTTCTGTTATATATCATCTCTATACAGCATTGTGAATTCTCTTTCCATCACCATATATTTAAAACAATTCCAGTAGAACACACTGGAATTAGAGTACAGTGCTGTGGCAGAAACTACTAAATCCATTTCTCCCTAAATCCATTTTTCTTTTTGTCCGTAGTGGGAAAACAGCTAGCTGGGTACATTGCCATCCAGAATATGATTATGTTACACAGCTTCCCTTGCAGATAGATGAGACCATGTGAGTAATTTCTGGTCAATGATATGTAAGTAATAGTGCCCTATATCAGTTTCTAGGATCCATCCCTAAGAAAGAGCTGGTATATATTCAATACTTTACTAATTCTTTTCCTGATCCTCCCTTCTGTTAAGTGACAGCAACATTTCATAGTGCTTGCATTCCCTTCCAAGCTTATGTGTGCACCTGAACTTTATCTTTCTCAATACTTAAAAGTGTGATGATAATATTGTGATTAAGAGAGTAGACTCTAATGCAAGAATGTTCTGGTTCAAATCCCAGTTTTGTCATTGGCTTAACCATGTGAAGTTCAGCAAGCTAGTTATAATCTCTACGTTTGTTTTAGCATCTGTAAAATGGAGCTGTTCTGAGAATTAAATGACTTAATTCATATAAAATGTATAAAAGTGCCTAACAATCATACACCTTCAGTGCCAATTTGCCTACTTTTATCATGTTTTAGTAGCGAATAAACACTTTCATCCCAATATAAATTAGGTCCCAAATACAAACACTTTGAAAATCATTGTCACCTAATTTCACAATTTCCTTCCTTAAGAAGTGGTAAAGAAAGAGGTTTGTTGCGACCTGCACAACACAAGCTGTGGGAAGGCGAGGGAGGCGGTGAGGGTTAAACTATAACAAAGAGACAGAGACTCATATAGTTAAATCACAGAGGACCAAGGGACTTACAGCCTCAAGAGACTGGAGCCCCGAATCGGTCACTGACAGTATTTATTGATTACAAACAATGAACATCACATGATTAGAGGCAGGGTCTGTGAAACTCTTACACCATTTAAAAAAAAATGATTTCAATACCCAATTATTTGTCCCAAAGCAGCCGAAGCATATTGTCCCAAGGTATGCACCACCCTGCGGGAGAGAGTCTCTCGAGGTGAAACTGTCCCATGAGCTGATCTTATCGCTCTAATGGGCCGCTCTCACAGTAAGGTGAGAGGGAGTAGCAGAGGCAAGCAGCAGCTTCCCACAAGAACAAGAGGAAGGAGGGGCAAGGCTCCTTCCTATTATTTCTTATAACAGCTCATCGGGGTCGCAACGGGGTCCCGTCTGGCTTGAGTTGTCCCTCCCGTGAGGAATCTTACTCGTCATTGACCGCAGACCCTTCTCTTGAAGACCAGATGGAGAGACTTAGGATATTATAAACTCAATCCCAGAGAGGCACAGTCCCACAAATTCTTCTTTCCTTAGGGAAAGATTGGGGGGGGAACAAACGGCTAGGCTGCTGTGTGACCACTGAGCTTTACCTAAAATAGTCTTTTTGTTTGTTTTCAAATACAGTAAATCTATCAGAACTGTTTTATCTATCAAATTCAAACCAATTTGTACTTTACATTTGAGTTCCCAAACAGCTGTTGGTTTCCTTGCTGCCCAGCCCCCCAATAGGGCCAAGCGCAGAGCAGCTGCTCCATAAGTATTGATTAAATACATGAAATTATAGAGAAGTCAAAACTCTTAAGACCTGAAGGACCTAGTCTTCCACTCCAGTTTTTGTTTCTAGAACACTAAATAAAGCTTCTCCAAAGTCAAACCTAGTAAAATTTAGAGGCAGCTACTTCTAAAAAGTGTTAGTATAGCAGCCCTTTTCCTTGAACTAAAACTAACAAATGAGTAAATAAATACAAAAAAGAAAAAAAGACAAAGAATGTTATTATGTCTTTATCCAGGAATTGAATCTAGTTTCCTATGCTAAGGCTACGAGCCAAACACAAGCAAAGACTTGGAAAAAAATAAATAAACAGAAAGCTCATCTTTAGTGCTGCCACCAGAATCTGAGTTTCAATGAATGTGCCAACACAATGTTAATGCCAAGGTGTGGCCAAGCTTGTGGAACAGAATGTAGTGGGTTTGATTTGAATGTGTGCTTTCCTTTGAGTAACGTTAGAGGAAGAAAGTGTTGGTGTATAGGAGAATATAGTATCTGTTTATAAAGACTGTACTGATATTGTAAATATTACAGAAGGAGTGAAAACCTAGAAGATACATGGGACAGAGCCAATAATTAATAATGAATGTACATCTTCATGGCAAAATAATCAAGGAATAAAAAGAGAAAAAAAAACACTTGGGCCTGTGAAGTAAGGTATGGACTTTCAAATTACAGAGTAATTAAATTTGGAATTTCAAATGGCAGATTAAAGGGATAATGAAGGACCAAAAGTAGTTTGGTCTTGGGCAACTACCTAAAATCAGTTATCTCATCCTTACAGGAGGATGCAGCCTACCTCTAAGAATGATTTAGTTAAGTAATATGTGGCAAACAATCCTCATCAAATGTGTCCTGAATCTGACAGTATAGGAAATAAAAAGATATACAAGCAACATGTCTTCACCTCTCTTAAAGAAAGGAATTCCAGAAATATTTGGTTAGCACTAGAAATCAGTCGAAGAAATAAAGATTTAGATTTTAAAAGCGCTTGATGTTTTTCAAAAATGGCACATTGTGTTTATCTTCTAACTAATAACAGACTTCTAATAAAGTACATGAATACAAAGAAAAAGTAAAGAATAACAATTAAAATAAACTTACAGTGATGTATACCATATTATAAATGCAGCTATTAACAACACTGAATATAAACCTGCTAATTTCCCTTAATTAAGTTGCAAAAAAATAAAACTGAAGAGAATGTAAAATGTCATTTGAGAGATAAACTCGAAAATCAACACATTGTGAATTTTAACCGAGATAGCCAATATCACCTTAAAGCGATAGAATGAAAATGGACAAGAAGAAATGCCATTTTCCAGGGGCCAGCACTGACCCTGATCCTGATCAGGGCCTCCAAGCACCACCTGGGAAAACGACGTTCTTCGAGAGAAATCAAGTATCCAATTTTATGACCATTGTCAATAGATATGTGGATCTAAGTCTGGGACCAGGAAATCTTTGAACTATTAGGATGGGAAGTCTTGCTCTCATTTCTGGCTCAGCCAGCAACCTTCTGTCCATTTCCTTTTCATGAGGGCAGCCTGCAGGTAGACAGTGTGCTGGCACACAAGCTGCACTATTTCTTTCACTTGGCATCTATATTTGTTGTTTAAATTAATAAATTAGCATTCTGTTTTTTATGGTCAGTCCCCTGATATCTTTGTTAGGTTGACATCTGTCATTCTACTGACTTTTGTGGCAAAGATAAGGTCAGGTTTAATATCTGGAAGATCAAGGACTGAGCTTTCCATCATGCCAGCTTATTTTCCCCTGGACTCTCCCTCAACCATCACTTTTATTTTAAAAACAAATGCAATATGCAAAAAAAAAAAAAAAAACAAGCCTCAATTATCTTTCGACGTTAATCATCTATTACTAACATACCTTTACGGCTAAAAGACTAACTCCTTGGTTCAAGTAAACTTTGATAGCAAATATAAGAAATAAAAAGGGTTATTATTTTGGTGAAGTGATTAAAAAAGATAAACCATGTCACACTATAATAGTAACATATACTAAATCAAAAGCATAAACATGATAAGTTCATATTTGGAAAGTTAGCTGATGCCACATACGGGAGAAGAGGAAGATCAGTAACAGGAGACCAATCTGGAGCTGATTAAGTGTCATACGGACCTGATCATTAGCAGGAATAGAGAGAAGAATTGTATTTAGGAAACTCTTAGTATGTGTTTTAGACTGAAAGTGGAAAAGCTGATGGGCAGATAAAGCAGAAAAGGACTTTATTAAAAGGATATTAGATAGTTCAAAGAACTGAGAAAGCTAGATTACCAGGTTCCCAGCTGAGATTTCAGAAACAATGCTACAAACCTAGCTACCAAATTCACATGATCAGAAAAAAATTATTTTCCACTGAAGCCACTGAAAATGATGAAGTGCAGCATTATTGCCCTGAACAAGAGTTTAGTGCCACTACTACTTATTTTCTAGGATTTTGACCTTTCACTTATTCCTGAACACTTCTGGCACCATCCCTAGCCAACACAATGGATTCTGTACGGAACCTCCTTCCTCAGTTTGCTGATTTTTTTAATCAGATCCTCAAAAAAGACTATATAATTGTTACAAAGATAGGGGGAAATGTTTTTAATTGCTTTTACCTGGTAGAGGCAGGATTCAAAAAAAAGGAAATTTCTCAAACATAGTAAATGTGTTAAAAAATGTTGGGTGTCCCCAACAATGATAAATTCTATTACAAGAAGACATTTTAGAATTTACATTTTTATATTGATTAGAAGTAGTTGGTAAGATGTAGTGCAGAAAAAGAATGAGGGAGGAGATGGAGAAGTGATCAAAGGTGACTTCAAGGTCTTACATTTTGTTGCTGTGTTTGCTAAAATTTAAGCACTTTTTTACACTGTGAAGTATTTAGCAAAACAAGATATTATTAAATTAAAAAGGACACTAGCATATAAGCAACTTAAATAACCATAGTTTAAAATCAACTAGTAGACCCATAACTATTTATTACACATTTAAAGGCACTGTAGATGAAAACTAGTTTTTGACCTCAGAAGTCAACATAGGCCTTTGAGAATTTTTAGGTCAGACTATTAGACCAATGGTTATTATACCAGCTGTTGACAAAGGTTGAAAGTCTAACAGTAGCCTAAGTGGGAGTAAAGATTGCTCAGTGACTTTTTCCTTACCTGGGATGTGAAAGCATGCATGTGTGTATTCTTTTCCTTCTTGCATATAACACATTGAAGATGGAGCCAATTAGTCTTTCATTAAACACATATTTCTGGAAGATTCCCTATGCCAGGACTTGTGCAGAAAGGATAGACAGAAAAGTACAGCAGGATCTCTATCCTATGGCAGCTTATAATGTGATAAATAATACAAGAAAATTAAACATTGGTAGTGTGAGAGCAAATAAAAAGGGATCTTATATAAAACAGGTGGTGAAAAAGAGATTTATGGAAAAAGTAATTCCTGAAGGACATTATAAGACAAGGATATAGCCAAATGAAGAATTTGGGAGAAGATTCAATATTGGGTCAAGACTTGGAGCAACTGATGATTTTTTCTTTTTCTTTTTTAATTAGCATCCCATTTTTGAACATTGGATTTGCTTCAAAAAATAGAGAAATGGTTATAGATTCACTAATATTGTATTTTTTCAAGGCAACCACATAGTGTCTTCCTGTAAACTTGTAATTATAAACCTTATAATAAAAATAAAAATTATAAATCAATAAAAATAAAGTTTTACATAAGAATTAAGTGTAGTGCATAAAAACAATTTAAATATTGGTGTAAGGTTTAATAGTGTTTATCACACCCAGGAAAGTCTAATCCTGAACCACAACAAAACACAAATATAATATCATTCATAAATATCATCCAGTTACCAAAGTAATAAACTACATAATTATTTATTATTTCATAAAGCTTGTTGTTTACTACTAATCACTATTCATTGCAAAATAAAATAGATTGAAAAAACAAAAGCATCTCCTTAACTTCATGTATTTAAGACTCTCTTTTTTCAATCTCAAAAGTTATATTTTTAAAATAATTCTTGGTTTTTATGGGGACTCAATTCAAGTGTTTAGAAAATGCATTGGGAAATTTCTTTAGTCTTGCTTCTGCATTTCCCACTTCAGTGTTTTTTGGATATGCTAAAGTAATATAATTTATCCTTCACACTGCTGGCCCTCCCCTATATGGCTGTCCTCCATAACACTTTAAATTCTTCACAAAATAAGGTCTTTGGAATCTCTCAGAACTTTCCCATAGTCCTCAAAAATATTTGTGTAAATCAATCTAGATAGGACTTTAGATTATAAAAGAATATTAAAAAAAACAAAAAACTCTTCCAAGTGTTTTTTTTTTGTGTGTGTGTGTGTGTTTTTATAAGAAAATAATTTACATGTAAGAACAGGTCCCTGACAAACTTGAAATTCAGATGCTTGAGAATCACATCTATGGGTTTTATAGGTTAAAAATAGGCGACCGACTACTGGGACGAAGATGGAATAATACCATGGTGATGGTGTCTATGGCGGTTAGAAATGACAGAAGTGTTTTCCAGTACAAGATGATGGGGGGGGGGGGGGAGTCACATGACTGACATCTTTAAAAAGATACCTTGAAAAATTCTGGTATCGTAATATTAAATGATGAATTTCTCATGATATTAGTGGGGGAAAGTATATTAAACTTAACTTAAAATGATTAAATATTCAAATATCCCATAAACTGGGATGTTTGCAGCAGCTGTTAGAAAGCAATGAGATCACTTTTAAAATTCAGTGTAAAAGGAAGAAACAGGAAAAAACAACAACAACAACACAAAAAAAACAAAATAGATGTAAACATATTGAAGTATGCTAGGCTAGACGTACAAAAGTAGAATGCTTAAAAAACCGAATACTATTTTTCCCACTGGAAGTAAATTCTAGCTAATTAGATATTTTGGTGTTTTTTATTATTTAATATTCCAAATTTTATACACATAGTATTTAAAAATGTGTTAGTAGTATAAGGATAACCCAGGTGTTATCTTCAGAAAGTAGATTGAATTTAACTGCTGAGTTCACTACACTATTCTTAAAATAGAATGCTTTTTCTTCTCAGTAGATGGCTCACCTAGGTTTCTCACTCACTTCAAAACAGTTGGCCTCAAAAGGATAGCCTTGAGTTAACCTGCAAAAGTGAGTGACAGCTTCAAGGTGCAGCTCACGACCATATACAATTTATCACTGAAATAATGGAGGTGTCCATTGAACATCAATTAACCACTTTTACTTTAAGAAACTTTCACCTTTCCCTCAAAATACCAATTTCATTCGGTGCATTTAAATCACCTTTAACACACAATTTAAAGTGATCATTAACTCAAAGAATAACATATATGAGTTCTCTCACAGAGTGAGGGCAAAGTAAGTTGATTTATCAAATCAAGTGCTGCAGTTTCTGCCTGAGTTTTGCTCCAGGAAGCAAATGAATGCTCCCAATTTGGCTATTGTTATAGAGGTATTAGGAGGATGACAGTCAGATTGAATCACTCTAAGAACGGAAGGGGTAAGGTCTCCACCCATTGTCCCCAGGGGTTTGCATTTTCAATGGAAAAAAAAAAAATTAAATGGTGGATCAAGGGAAAGTGATATAGCCAAAAAAAAAAAAAAAAAAATCAAGTAATGATTAGGATACATTTTGAACTAGGGTACTTGTTTTAGACTGTTAAAACTACTATCTCAAAGTCTATCTTAGTCTGTTTTTGCTGCTATAACCGAATACCGTAGATTAGGTGGCTTATTAAACAGAAATGTTTTTCTCACAGTATTGGAGGCTGGAAAGTCCAATATTAAGGCATCTGCAGATTCAGTGTCTGGGGAGAGCCTGCTTCCTGGTTTCCGGAAGGCAGTCTTCTTGCCACAACCTCACATCACAGAAAGGGCAAGGAAGCTCTTTGGGGTCTTTTACAAGGAAACTGATCTCATTCTTGAGGAATCAGCTCCCATGACCTAATCACCTCTCAAAGGCCTCACATCCATATACTATCTCTTTGGCGAATAGATTTCAATGCATGAATTTGGGGGTACACAAATATCCAGTCTATATGACAGAGTAGGCAGAAAGATAGAAATGAGCAGGCAGAGGAGAGACTAGTTCTAGCTCAAGCCACCATTGGGGCAGCCCCAAGGCCGCTTACTGTTGCCCCAACTTGATATACAGAGGGTGCCAAAAAAATGTATACACATTTTAATAAAGGAGAAAACTGTATTAAAATTGTAATACTCAATATATTCCCATAACAAACGATGAATGTGTATACACATGTGTATACATTTTTTGGAACCCCCGGTATACCAGGACCACAGGGACTTTTCCAACCCCAGAGCATGTGTACAAACCTAGAGACATGGCCCTCAAGTGACCCCCGATCATTATGGTGTCTTTATCATCTCATTTGCATTATGGAATTTTGCCCCCCTTAGTGGGCTTTTCAAGTGAATTATAGGAAATTGGTAGGCTCTCTGCTTGTGCCCTGAACAACAGGAAGGGAGGACAGGGCATGTCAACAGAAAAAGGGAGTGTGGGAGATAACTAGAGAAGGAGGCAGCAATTCTATCCATAAAAATAAAAGACCTCAGTTTTGGAAACATGGAGGAAAAACAGAGGGTTGCTAGAGGGGCGGGGGGGGGGGGGGATAAGGGGAAGGTGAGAGGTTTTGGGAACGTACAGAGGGATAGTGGATGGGGGGAGGGGGGTTCACACAGTGTGAGGGATATAAATGATAAACGTCTAAGTTTTGCTTTGTCTTGTGCACCTGAAACTAATTAAAAAATAAATAAATAAATAAAAAATAAAAGACCTCATACAATACCGGTAGCGGCTGCTGTGGTACCCACCCACGGGTTAGAGTACTTGCTTTGCAAACAAACTTTGCTCTCTGCTGCTTGGTTACCTCTGTCTCTTGAATAAATTATTACCTTCAAGAAGACAAGAATCAAGGAAAACTTGGTTCCCAGTAACATATAGAGGACTCTACTTTCCAGATTACCCCAACCTTTGGTAGGTCTTTATTTTCATGTTCTTTATACGTGTGTGGTTTGTTCATGAGAAAACTTGGTTTTAGGAAAATTTTCTGAAACCACAGAAAATTTGGGAAAATAATGGATGTTCTTCTGCCATAAACAAATCATACATTAGTAATTGGGTCAATTTCTGCTTTTTAAATTGGAAAAAAAAATCAAATGGAAAAGAAAAAAAAAGTTTTATTCAAGTTTTGTAACCTAAACTGTTTATTTAAAAATAAATTATTCATATCTTATTTAATTTGATACTTACCTGGGTGACAAGGTAAATAGAAATATTTCTCACTTTGTCCCCTACTCTTTCATTATGTGATACTGATGACAAGCTTTTCACTTAGATTGCAGCTAGCAGGCTTGAGCATCGCCTGCCAGAAGTGATTAATACCAATCAAACAGAGTTTGTTCAGTTGGAAAGACTGGCAGAAAACATTTATCATCTTCTCAAGGAATTAGAGTTCCAGATTGGCTCTGTGCTTGAGATAAACAGGATATAAATGCATTTGCTCCAATATTCACCTTGTTATCACATTTACTGAGCCTATTTTCCCAAGTAATGAAAGTAACTGTGTCCACCCTTTCCAATGGCCTTCATGCTTAAATTGAAGACATTTAAAATCTTTCAGTAATAATTCTAATGCCCAAATATTAAAATCAAAGAGAAATCAAGTAACACCCAGTAGGACAAAATGTGTTCCGCAAACGCTTCCCAAGATCTGTTCTTAAATAATAAAACACAAATCAGATGTTACCAATTTCGCATGTTGAGTCATTCATGTATGTTTCCCTAGTGTTGCATTTTAGCATAAAACAAGTACACTTTACTTTTTTTTTTATTTTTTTATTTTTTTTTCTAATCTAGAAGATTTCCTATCAATACTGCCACTTCTTTCCCTTTCCAGGCAGTGAAACTGGGTAGCTAAGCCAGACCCAGAGAGGACAGAATGAGGGCAATGAGAAGAGCAGGAATGGAGCATTTGCTAATCTCTTAATTCTGCCTCTTATCTTGCCAGCATTCCCCCACTGACTTGCTCCAAGCCAGGCGTTCTTAGTCCTAGTACCAAGTTCCTCCAAGTTCACAGCCCATCTCCCTTCCTGGGCACTTTCCAATCCCAACCCTTGTCATCCCAGGGTCTGGGGATAATGTAGTTTATCTCTGCCTCTAATCTTTTCCCAGTATATGGTTTTGATGTAAACTCTGTCAGTCTTTCCTCAAAACATATCTCTTCCATGTGTTGCCGTTAAAAACTAACATGAAAATAAGTGTTTCTGTTGCTTCAGTTTGATATAATCCCATTCATTTGTTTTTGCTTTCTCCTCCCTAGCCTTTGAGTCAAATTCATAAAATCCTCTCTAAGATCAAGATCTATAAGTTTAGTGCTCATGTTTTCTTCTATGTATTTTTATTGTTTCAGTTCTTACATTTAGGTCTTTGATCCATTTTGAGTTAATTTTTGTGTGTGGTGATAGACAGCAGTCTAGTTTCACTCTTTTGCATATGGCTTTACAATTCTCCCAGCACCATTTATTGAAGAGGCTTTCTTATCTCCACCTTATGTTTTTGGCTCCTTGGTTGAAAATTATTTGCAAAAAATAAAACAAAATGAAATTAAAATAAAGCATTTTTGCTATAACACTTTTAAACCTCCTCAAGGCAGTGTGGTGACTTCTCACTGACTAGGGAATGATTGTAGGCAAGAAAAGAAAAACACATGAGCAGAGCACACAACCATCATCTCCTGGTTTGTCCTTTCCTTCATTCTTCATAAGACCTTGCATCGAAAGACATGTGTATCTAAGAGGCCCACAGAGAGTACTTAGAAGGGCACGGGATCTGACTATTAGAGAACAAGAGTTAAAGAAGTTGCGTCTACACCAATGGAAAATGAGAGCAAAGACAGGCAAGAACGAGCAGGATAAACTTGGGGAGTGCATCAGTTTGCCCAAGGATGACAGATGGTGCAGAGTTCAAAGCAGGAAGGGTCTTATTTGTCAGGATAAGCACTTTGAACATTAACTAAAGGCAGTGAAGACATTATCAAATCTCAGAAAGATTTTAAACAGGGAGTAATACAATTAGATTTACAGTGAACATGTTAATCATTGTAAGTTTAAAAGATGGTTTGGAGGGAAGAGAAACAGAAGACAAGTTACTGCAATTTTCTAAGGGAGAAATTATGAGAGCCTTAAGGCAATGGAAGCAGACATTTTTCAATTCAGATTTTCAATACCGAAACCCAATCAACCAATATTTATACATAATGCTGTTTTTTTTTTATTTTGTTTTGTTTTGTTTTCTAATTAACTACTGCACAGATGTATGTAATGTACTCATCATCAAGTAATGCTGCTCTCTTGAAATCCCTACTGTGAAACACATGATTGCAATTTTGCGGAAATACCCTCTTTCCCATGACAGAACAGAGGTCAGGTACTGACATGTACCATGAGAGCAAACGTGGCAATTAGTTAATAAATTCAAGCCAAATCTTGTTTTATCCTTTGATGACATTAAAATATAAAACTACCTAAAAATGAGTTTTACCTAAAAATTCTGCTTTTCACTTGATTAACATAGTGGGGGGAAAAAAACAGACTAAAAAGTGCTCTGTCGTGTAATTCTATAATCTAGAAACATAAAATAATCTTAAAACCCAATGTATGCCCTTCCAATAAGCTTGGGATTCCTGCTTCTGATGGAAGCTATAAACAGTTTCTTGCTAATAAGATTTTAGAAAATGTCACAAGTAGGAAACTGTGAAGGTGGAAGGTCAGAATCAATACTTTAAGTACTTACAGAAAAGCATGTGTTGCCTGAAACTGTTTACTCAAGTCAGAACCTTTATTAACTGCATTCTTTTCTTCTGGAAGATAGGATTCAACTATAAATTATTTGGATAGGCTACAATTGCCACATTAATTTACCAAGGCTTGCATCCTCCTACACTGAACTGTATTTCTTAATACAGTTGAAAAGACATCAAGTACCTCATCCAACCTATTCCCCAGCTCTAAATGGGATTTGACATTACAAGGTCCACATTGCTTTTCCTCATAGATGACTAACAAATTTACGGAGACATAAGTTCACTGTTCTCACATGGATCACTGCGCAACAGACCAGTGGTTTTTGATCGTAACATTTAGGTTTCAGTTATTAAATGAAAGTGGAAACATAAGCTGTTACAAATTGCTTAGCATCTAAACGGTGATCCAGAGAGATGCCTGGAAGGAAAGTAAACATGTCTGCAGGTTTCAAGAGGGAAACCTGGCTGATAATAATGAAATCAAATCATTTTATGAAATTGTATAAAATTCAAAAATTAGAATAAATCAAAACACAGTTTGTAGCCTTAACATGTCATTGGTTTACATGAAATTATTCTTTGAAATTATAATGCATTTTAGCTTTTCTGAAAATTTCCACAAAGTTAATACTCATAACATAAAAGTAAATATTTTTAAAATTATAGTTTTTGTCATATACTGACCTCTTAATTAAATCCAACAACTTGAGAGCAAGAGAAACAAATTGCCTTATTACTGGAGAAACCAAGCGAGTGAAGAGAAAAATCCATGTGAATCTCCAGTGAGAAGTTGATTCATAGTTTAATGATTACATCTACATTAAGTCACATTCTAATGAAACTACTCATGTATTCCAATATGCCCAAATGCAGGCAAGCTTTAACTTAGGGAAAGGGATTTTGAAATAGTTTATTCATAAGAAAAATCAATAGTGGCACAATTTCAACTTTTGCTTCCTAATTCAGACCAGCTAGCAAGTAACTGGCCTTCTTTTATTTGTGTATCCACCATAATTACACTCCCTTTCTTCACATGGACAACAAGTTTTCCATGCTTAAAAATAGTAACCTCACCTCTCCTTCACCCCTCACTTCTACTTTATTGCTATGCCTTCATCGCCACAGTTGGAAAATGTGTTTTCGATATCTATGGCTATAAATCTGAAAGCATTTTTTTTGCCATTGAAAGCATAGATACTCATAGAACCAGTGTTATAATGTTGTTGAGTAGAGGTTTAAAAAAAACACTAAAGAAATCCCCTTCCCAATGCATAATTCACAGATTAAATTAATAAAAAAATGTTTTAAGAACATAGTATATACCAGGTACTAGGGATAAGAGAAGCAAGATACAAAACAAAACTACCATAAATGTCTTTCTAAGTAGGGCACAAAGATAACTAAATAATTACAGTGCAGTGGGTGGATACTATAGGTTACTTACCCAACATCCATTCTTCCCTTTCCCTTCTAAATAGCACTATAATTTTCTTAAATCATCCATAAATCTTTCATGAGCCCAGGGATCCAGAATATATCTTCATTAGTCTAAGCCAGTGGTCTTCCTTGGGAGTGGGTTTGCTGTACAGGAGACATTTAGCAATGTCTGGAGACATTGTTCATTGTTACAACTTGGAGGATGGCACCTAATACATAGTCTAAGGATATTGCTAATACTTTACAACGCACAGAGCAAAACATTGTCTGGTACAAAATACCTATACTATCATCACTGAGAAACCCTGGTCTAAATGAAGGTTAATAAACCAGTCTCTCCCTGACTTTGGAATTCAAGCATGCAATTATAGTTTTCTTCTAGCAACTGCCATTGGTCCAGTTGGTCTAATCAAAATAGGGAAAAGGTTTCCTTTTTCTGCCTTTAGACTGGAATAAGAAGACATTTTTCTCCAGTAGTTCTTGAAAATACCTAGGATTCCTTGGACAGTCAAACAGAAAATAATGCCAATACAAGGAAGCATGCAAAACCCCGTTCTTTTGCTGAGAGACAATCGGAACCTTGATAATAGCATACTGGGGGAAGGGGGCGGCTTTCATGTGAAATAATACATATCTTCATTATTTAAGTTAGTTTGTGTTAGATTTTCTGTTACCTAAGTGAAAAGTCTCCTAAGCAAAGGTAATATTACGATATAGTTATGTATTGGGACCTAGGGGAGTATAGTATGAAGGAAAAACAACTAGTAAAGCCTAGAAAAGTCTGGTCTCTCCAAGGAGGAGGTGTCTGAGTTAGGTCCCAGTCAGCCAGAGGAAGGTGTGATACAGCAAGGATATCACAGATAAAGGGAGCAGCCTGTACAAAATCCTGAAAATAAAAGAGAACATAGTACACTGAAAGAACTATAAGAAGCTCGGTGTGGATGGAATGCAGAACACATGGGTTCCGGGTCATGGGAGAGACAAGAGAATGACCCTGAAGAGTAGGCAGGTGACTGATTCTGAGAACCCTGTGCACCAAGCTAAATATCTCAAACATTTTTTCGAAGCCACAGGGACCCACTGAAAGATTATAAGCCTTAGAATGAGAGAATCATATTTAATGATACATTGTTGAAGGATCACTCTAACTATGCTGGAAAGACTAGACTGGAGAAAGAAAAATAATCAAAGGAATCAATCCTGTAAGGGATGGTTCCCGTAACTTAATAACAGGGGTTGAAAGCTGGATCTAAAATTATGACAGGGTAGAGAGAAGGGGATACATATCATTAAACAAATATGAAGGAGAATAAATTTGACAGGATTTACTAGTTTCCTGGAGGAAGGGATGAGGGAGAGGGAAAGATAAACAATGATAATGAGAATCACGATTCAAAAAAATTAATAGAAGTGGTGTATATTCACTCACTGTGGAGTTCAAGAGTGCCGAGATCTGAGGGAACGTGATGGGTTCAGCTGTTGACCTATCGAGGTTGATGCAGAGGGAAACAGCTGTCTGTGATGGGTCCTTAGAGAATGGTAGTAAAAGTCCTACAGGAGCTATGGGATGAGAAATAACCACTGTCATGTTTTAAAAGCAGAAGTGCTATGGTAGAGAGAATAATCCGCCCCCAAAGATGTCTGTATCCTAATCCTGTGATCCTGAAAGGTTACTTATCAGTCAGGATTCTCTATTGAAACAGAACCAATAGGTTATATGAGTGTGTATGTGTGTATGTGTGTGTGGAGAGAGAGAGAGAGAGAGAGAGAGAGAGAGAATAAGAAATAGGCTCATGAAATTATGGAGGGTGACAAGTCCCAAGAGCTACATAGTGAGTTGGCAAGGTCAGTACCCAGCAGAGCCAATGGTTTAGTTCCAGTCTGAGCTGAAGTCCTGAGCATCAGAACTGATGGTGTATTTCCAGTTCAATGAGTACGTGGCTCAAGAACCAGGAAGAGCTGATGTTTCAGTTCAAGTTTGAAGTCAGGGAACAAAGCTAATATTACAATTTGAAAGCAGTCCAGCAGGAGGAATTCTCCCATACTCGGGGAAGGGTCAGACTTTTTGTAATATTCAGGCCTTCAACTGATTGGATGAGACCCACTCCCCGTTGGGAGGACAACTTGCTTTATTCAGTCTGTGAATAACACTCAGAAACACCCTCAGAAACACCCAGAATAATGTTTGATCAGATATTTCGGCACCCAGTGGGCCAGTTAAGTTGACACATACAATTAACCATCATATTTCCCTTGCATGACAAAAGGAGTTTTGCAAATATAATTAAGTTAGAATCTTGGGAAAGCAAGTTTATCCTGGATCATATGGATGAACCCAATATAATCGCAAGGGTTCTTGTAAGAGGGAGGCAAAAGGGTCCAAGTCAGAGAAGAGAGGTGATAACAGATGCAGACTTTGGAGCGATGTGCTTTGAAGGTAGAGGAAGGGGCCGTGAACCAAGAAAAGCAGACAAGCTCTAGAAGTTATCAATGGCAAGGATCCACAGAACCTAGAACCTCGAGAAGGAAATGAAAGAGAGAACCCTATGGACATAAGACCCTTAATTTCAGAATTTCTGACCTCCAAAATTGTAAGAAAATAAATTTGTGTTGTTTTAAACAGCTAAGTTTGTTATAATTTGTTATACCAGCAATAAGAAACACATATAGATATTAAACATTTTGATGGCATAGATTAACATGAAAAAATATATACCTCACAATACTTCTGTAACTACAACTGGTGTAATCATATTTGCAAGTACCTTTGTTGAACTTGAGGGAAAGAACATTTATAAAAATCTTGCCTGAATTCTCTCACTTAATACAACAATCTCTTGATTTAAGACTCTAATTTTTTTTATATTTTTTTTATTTCGTAGATGTTAAATTGAAATGTGGAGTGTAATGAGAGAGATCATGTCACATGCTTGGCAGAAATGGAATCTTCAAAAAGAAAATGCAAACTATTTGTGTTAGGGTTTTTACAGTATTGAGGGGAGGATAAGTTCATATATTCCTTTTAGTTTATGATCTTGGCCTTCTGCTAACATACTGCATTACAACTGTGTGATGAAGGAGAAAGCAGTACCTGAGGGATTTCTCATGCACAGTGCAGGGTTTGCAAGGCTTAGGGTACGTCATACAGCGTTAGGCAATTTGCACTCTTCCAAAGTTGCCTGCCTTTTTACTGTTGTGAAATTAAATTTAAATGTTTGGTCTTTTTTTGTTTTCAAATTTCCTCCTACTCATACATGCTTTACTATGAGTATAATGTTAATATGTGGCTCTATTTTACAAGTTCTAGATAATTAAGTTTTAATAATTTTATGTTGCTGGATTTTTAAGTGAAATGTCAGTTACTCCTGAATCTACTTACTATGTTTAGTTACTGTGTTCTAAAATAAACAACTTTGTTTGAGCTCCTAGTGTAACAAGGTTACCGCTGCATTTAGATTTCTTACATTTATTTGTGTTGTAATACATATAGCTATTAGTCACTGATGCATACTCATAAGATTTTTGATTATAGAAGAGCTCGAACCATAAAATAACATATGTGTTTTCTGTTTTACATAGTCTGCAGTATGCTTGCATTTTTATATCTTGGTCAATAAATTCTACAATGCCAATAATTTGTATACTTTATGCTACATATTTTTTCAAACCAAATTTGTTTAAATAATATAATTTGTGTGAATTATGTTCAAATGTGATAATCAATCACCTAATGAGCTGGAAAGCTTTTTCTGTAAAAGGCTAAATAGTAAATATTAATATTTTTGGCTTTGCAATCTCAATTACCACCACTCAACTCTGCTACTGTAGCATGAAAGCAGTCATTGACAGACAATATATAAACAGTGTGTGTGGTTGTTACAATAAAGCTTTATTTACAAGAATGGGCTGCATGACATATTTGTTCTGCTGGCCACAGTCAGCCAACCTGTGTATCACAACCTCAGATAAAGAAGAGAGGATGGATATTGTGGTTAATTCTTTGTGTGGGGGAGAGAGTAGGAATTTTTTGCCCTGATAGTTGTCTAGTTGTCCCCCCAGAGCAGGGGTGTCCAAACTGCGGCCCACGGGCTAACTGCAGCCCATAATCCATTTTTAATTGGCCTGCAGCAAATTCAAAAAATATATTTAGTTTACTTAAATAAACCAGGTGAGGCAATACGTACTTCACCTGGAGTGAGTGGCCCAGCTGTTTGTGTATTTTACTGCATATGGCCCTTGGTAAAAAATGTTGAAAAAAGTTTGGACACCCCTGCCCTAGAGGCATTTTTGTTTCTGAATTGTTTCTTTCCCTAACCCAGTAGGGGGCAATCAAAATGAATCAAAAAATAGATAGAGGGATGGATGGATGGATGGATGGGTGGGTGGGTGGGTGGGTGGGTGGATGGATGGATGGATGGATGGATGGATGGATGGATGGATGGATGGATGGATGGATAGAAAGATAGATAGATAGATAGATAGATAGATAGATAGATAGATAGATAGATAGATAGATAGATAGACAGATAGACAGACAGATAGATAGATGATACATACATACATACATACATACATATCATTAAAAATGAATATATTTAAGAACTCTCAATAATCAGTAGACTACTAAGATTTTAAAAACTCCAAATTTGGAATAAAGACACTGCTTTTCCCCCACTATTTTCATGCAATCTTGCAGGAATGATTCCTTTTTTGCATTCCAAATGGCAATAACTAGGAGTTCAGAACAAATTTATATTTCCCCTTCTTGTTAGGAAAAATGACTGACCACTACTGTGTGGTCATTTTACAGTGACTCTTAAGGGAGAAAGAATGAGCCTCATTCCCCTTCATTCATTAGGACTAAAGATTTAACTGTCTTGTTATACTTTACAATTGAGTTCTCAGCTGAACAGAATTGAGAAAATGTTGTTGGGGCTCACTAGTAAACAACAGAAATAAAAGGTGGAAAGTAAAGGAGCAACGAGACCAGCATTGTAGTATATCATTCTTCCAGTCCTCCCAGGCTATCAGCATAAAGATGAAACATGCATGATTATTGAGAACCAAAGAAACAATCAATGCAAAACTGTTTTGTCTCAGCATCATCTCTTGCAAATGATTTCAGAAAATAGTTCTGTTCTCCATTTGTATATTTTTTTCCCTAGAAAATTGCCTGTGTTAGCAGTCTAACTAACTCTGATAGAGAAATATCATATCAAGTATAATTGTAAATATAATTGAGGCTTATATAATTACAAAATAAAACTGTAAAGCCTATAAAAGAAAATTCAATGTAGAATGGAATTCTACTTTAAAAGCCTACTGTTTAAAAAAGAAGAAGGGAAAAAAAAGAAAAGAAAGATTAATAGATATGTGCTCCCATGGAATGAGAGCTCTCATGCATTTAGCGTGAAATTGGTATTCTGCCATTAAAAAAGGGAGACATTTTAGAGACCTTTTCAGTTATAAGAGGAGGTACTGAAAAAAAAAAATGTGAGGGGAGTGAAGGAGAGGATAACTATAGCAAAGAATTATTAGATATCTTGTTATTGTCACCTGATTTAAAATAAAATGCATTAATATTTGTCAATGAGTGTATTATAGAAATTTTAATAGGGGTACCTTTCATCTGCTTACTATTATTACCTCAGAGGACCATGTCTCTTTTATTAACACAACCTTGTTATCAACTTTAAATAAAATTTTGAAAGAAAAAAATGCCACTGAATTATATATTTATAGATTTAAAATAAAAGTCGGCAAAAATCTATAACTTTACCTAGTAGAAAATATTTAATGTAATGCCTAGTACATGGCACATACTCTAAAACATCTGAGCTGGGAATCAGGAAGCATTCTTTCTCTGCCATGGTAGGAACTTATTAAAATCTCTATATTTAAGATCTTCATTTTCTCTTCCAAAGAATGGTTTTCATTAGATGATCTTGTTACTAGATATTATTTCATCCCTTTCTAGTTCTCTGTCATCCTGGAAATTCTCTATATTTTGAGGATGCTATGGATTGAACTGTGCCCCCACAAAATTCATATATTGACTCCCTAACCCCCAATGTGATGATATTTAGAGATGGGAACTTTGGGAGGTGATTAGATTTACATGAAGTCATGAGAGTGGGGTCCTCACAAATGGGATTAGTGCCTTTATAGGAAGAGACCAGATAGCTTGTTCTCTCTCTCTCTCTCTCTCTCTCTCTCTCTCTCTTTCTCCCTCTCTCTCCCTCCCTCCCTCTCTCTCTTTGCCTTCTGAGGACACAGCAAGAAGATGGCCACCTGTAAGTTAGGAAGAGGACCCTCACCAGGAATTGAATCAGCTTTCACCTTGATCTTAGCTTCCAGAACTTTGAGAATAAATATCTGTGTTTAAGCAACCGATTTGTGGTATTTTTGTTAAAGCAGTTTGAACTAAGAGAAGAGAAATTAACCCTCCCCTATGTTTGGAACAAGCTATAAATGTGGGTTTCAGGTCTAGCCCTTGGGGTGGGCACAAGCTCAGTTCTAAGTCTGTTAATAAATATATTGTTCCAGTGTATTCAGAGCACCTCTCCAGTGTTCTCATGGGAATTCAATGAACCTGGAAGAGTATAGCATCAAGAACTGAGAAGGAGAGGTGGCCAAATAACTCATTGGAATGTGGTGCTCTTAACAACAAGGTTGCCGGTTCGATTCCCCACATGGGCCACTGTGAGCTGCACCCTCCACAACTAGATTGAAACAACTGCTTGACTTGGAGCTGATGGGTCCTGGAAAAACACACTTAAAATAAATAACAACTTTTAAAAAAAAGCACTGAGAAGACCATTTTGAAACCATGATGGATCAATACTGCAGAAGTATTTCACAAAGTAGGGAGAAAGACAAAGAAAGAGGGAGGGAAGGAAGGACAGAGGAGAGAGAGAGAGAGAGAGAGAGAGAGAGAGAGAGAGAGAGAGAGAGAGTCACTTAAGCCCAGGTTTTAAGCTGAAGTCAAAAATATCCCTGAAATATTTTGTTTTATTCATTTTTTTTAAGCCAAAGCAGTTCATAATGTAGCATGCCATCTATGACTCACGGATGTTTATATGTTCAACTTCTAAAGATTGAGTTCTAAAGTCTATATTAGTTTAATCCATTATGATATTATACCCTGCAACTAAATTATATGTAGAAGTTCATATTCCAAGTGTTATTTTATTACTACTAATTAGCTGGTAAGTATAATAAAATCCCTTTCACATTATTTGAGCCTCAGTTTCCTCATGTGTAAAATGGTATAGCTCTCTTTAATGAAGAAACATTCTGTATAGTCTGGCCCAGTCTAACTTTCAAATTCATTCTTTTGAGAATCCACTCTCTGAACCCTACCCATTATCCCCTAACATGTTATGTACATTCATCTCTCATTTCACTGAATATGATTTTTGTTCCTTTGTCCAGTATGACCTGCTCGCTTTTCCATAGCTGACAAAGAACATTTTTTTTTCTCTCTTTCTCCTAGGCTTTGCTTAACTGTCAGTTGTCTGTGAAACCTTGTCTGACCCCCTCCTGGAAATTATTAAATTGCTTCCATACTAATCTATGCATGCCTCTAGTATGCCTCTCATTATTTTTAATTGTAATAATCTGGCAGTTTCTTTATCATAAATGTAATTGTTAGAAGTATTGGAACACACACACACACACATATGCTTTTTGAGAATGTACGTTGGGGTAATTCACCCATTACAAAAATATTAATAGGTAGCAGATGAAATAGCAGAAAATAGAGAAGTTTGCAAATTACTCAGAATCTGTTGGTTAAGATTTTAATCTTGTAGCTTTGGCTTTATGACTTCAGTGTCTGGCATATAGTTAGTGTTCAACAAATATTTGTCGTTTGAAAAAATAGTTATTAAATGTGAGGCTCAGCTCAGGGAACCAAAAATGATGCTTTATATCCCTAATAAAATATCTCGTTTGTAAATTATTGCTTAATAAACTACCTCAAGACTTAAAACAACCACCATTTTATTGGCTTATTCTGTATATAAGCAATTTGTACTGTATTATGGTGAATGGATTTCTGAAATCATCTGGAATTTGACCAGGAGGCTGGTTGGTCTAAGGGACCCCGGCTGAAATGGTTCACCTACTCCAGGTGGTCGGATATTCCCACAGGTTAGTTGCATTGGTTTACTAGGGTTGCCATAACCTAGTACAACAGAGTATCATTTGAAAACCAGAATTTTTTTTCCTAACATTTCTGAAGGCTAGAAATCTAAGATCAAGGTGTTGGCCAGTTTAGCTTCTTCTGAGGTCTCTGTCCTTGGCTTGCAGATAGCCACCGTCTCACTGTATACTCACATGGCCTTTCCTCTGTGTATGCACAGCTCAAGTGTCCATTTTCACATGTGCAAATTTTCTCTTCTTATAAGGATACCAGTCAGGCTGGATGAGGGACCGTCCATATGCCCTCATTTAACCTTAATTACCTTTTTAAAAGTTTTTATCTCCAAATATAGTCACTATCTGATCTGAGGTACTGGAAGTTAGGACATCAACATATGAATTGGGGTGGGAGGGAAAGACACAATGAGAACATAACACTAGCCGAAAAGAGCAAGTCATACCTCTTCTGTAGGCCTTGGTTTAGACTCCCTGCACTTCTGCCACACTCTGTCACTGTCGTTTCAAGCCAAACACAAGATGAGTCTAGACTCAAGGATGGAAAAACGCAAGTAATGGCACGAGGACGTACATTGGGAAGACTTGTTCTAGCCATCTTTACAAATGATCACTAATGGGAATCCTAAAGAAAATAACTATTTTTAAAGAACTCTGGAGGAAGTTCCATGTAAATATAGCCATGAAGAAAAATAAGTTACAGTAGACATTAAAGTTAAAACTGAGCAATAACAGGGAAAACACTTTCTCAGGAGATCCAAACTTATTCTACCTCAGGAACGATGCTAAGTCCTAACTTGCATCACTATACAAAATTCTAAAAATCGTGCTTGGAGATATGTACTATTATTAATTTTACTTTATAAATAGAGAAATTAAGCTTTGTTGTGGATTAACATGTTCTTTATGCTTTTAAGATTGTTAATTTATAAACCGAATCATTAGATAATTGATGAAGATCACTGTGTTTGTGAGCCATTTAGCATCAATTTCAAGGATTCCAATAACAGGAGACTTAATTTATTTCTAATATCTCTGAAGTTCATATAAGATAGGTCAATACAGATTACACTGTGATTAATAACATCTTGCTTATTCTACCTTGCATTTATCATCTACCTTATTTTAAGGAGATACTTTATCTTCACATATCTAGTTTTTTTTTTGTGTTTTTTTTTTAAGAGACAGTCAATTTTTAGGATTAATGTCCATAGAATTTGCAATGTCATACAGGGAGGTTATTTCTTTGAACACATAAGTGAACTTGAAATGCAATTTATTCTAAGTCACAGTGATTAGGTGTGCAAAAGCAAAGCTTTCTAAAGCCCACCTTAAAATTGCTGAACATAAAACTCTTACTAGAAAAATGGCATAGAAGAAATAATATTGATATAAAAATTTTATCAGATATTAACATAAATTCAAAGCTGAAAATTAAGTTATTTAGGGAAGTGTGCATAAAGGCCATGAAACCATAGGACGATATAGTTTAGAACAATCTTAAAAGAAAATCACAATTAATTTAAATGAGTTAGCATTTTTCATGTCAAACCAGCAAAATCTTTAAAAAGGACATCACTAAATGAGTCAAAGAATATTGTTTTCAATAATAAGATAATTTTTAAGTTAATTATGTTAGAGGTAGTATTTTTTTAATGAAGAGTTTATGTAACAGAACAATTGCCTTGGTCCTGATGCTAAGATAAAAAAGTAGGACACTATATGTCAGTCAGAACAGGCTCTGCTGTGATCTCACAACAAACTGTCTCCAAATTTTGTGTTCCCAACACAATAAATATTAAATTTTCACTTGTGCTGTAGGTATAATTGTAAGTCATCAAGGGAGCTCTTATTTTTTCATCCGAGACTCAGGCTAACAGGCTTCATTCAGATACATTCTTTCACCAGGTCTGCACCACCAGGAAGAAAACCTGGTAAAACAATGGCTTTTAAAATTTGCACCAGAAATTGGCACACGTAATTTTCTCCCATATGACATTGGCCAAGTCACATGGCCTCGCCACTTCAAAGCAGATAGGGTACTGCAAACATATCATGTGCTTCCAGAGTGCAGCACAGAGCTAGAAATACAATGTTTAATAAGCAACTTTACTAATTACTAAATGCACACAAACACACACACACACACACACACACACACACACACACACACACAAATATAATGATCATATGTAGGGAAATAAAAAGAAAATCATTTCCGTGAAAAACAAAGCTACAAGAGAATCTTGAAAAATTATGCTAGTGAATGGACTTCAAATAATGTGTTTTTCATCTATCTACCTTTCCATATTTTCTATAATAAAATATATTTCTTTCTTGTGTAATATGGAAATATGTAATAAATATATTATGAATTATTGGATTTAAAACTTAACCTCCATTTTGTGTTATTTCTTCTCCATTGTTTATCAAATCTCTATTAAACACACTATGTTTATTAAGGGAAAATATTTTTAGAGCATAGAAGTCTAGAAATATATCAATGATTATACATATATATTTGTATTATGAATACATTAAACACCTAAAAGTCTTATCAATTTTTCTTCGACTATATTTGTCCAGGACAAATGTCAAATTGATTAATGTACTGAACATCTATTGTAATTTATTGCACAGCTCTGAAAAGCAAAGCTGAGTAAGCTGACAAATTAGGACTAAAGTTTCATAAGAAGACCAATGGTATAAATTATACTGTTACCAGTCACTGGGCATCGATGTTTCAAGAAAAAAAATAGTTGTACTTTTTTGGGGGTAAAGTATAAAAATTGGTTTATATAGTGATTGTTTGAAGACTATCACTACTTTGAAATAAAAATGATGTATAATAGCTTACTGGTGTCATTAGTCAGAACCTGCTCCTGTAATTCAGACTAAATTGAATATTTTACTCATATATGAGTATATCCAGCACAAATTTGCACCTGATTTCTAAATACTTATCCAGGAACTTTCACATACTGGTATAGTTCTTCAGAATGGTGCTAACTTTGTGAGTTTGCCTAAAATATAAAATCTTACATCATATGAGTACAAAAATAAGAAAAAAAAATCACTCTGAGAAACAATTCAGATTATTTTAGGGATTTAAGAACTATAGAAGGTTCATTTTGGAAGGGAGTTTGGAGGTAATGCAATTCAGTGGATTATCAATTTTTCCCCCTGCAATTTCATCAATCAAAGGAAATCATAACAGGAAGTCAAAACTCCAAAAAAAACAAAAACAAAACAAAACAAAAGTTATCATTGTAAAGGTGAAGTGGGAAATCTTTCTTCCCTTCCCTCCTACCTTCTCTCTCTCTCTCTCTCTCTCTCTCTCTCTCTCTCTTTCTCGCTCTGTATGTTTTTTTAAATAGACATTCTAGTTTAACTGAAGAGAAATTTGAGAATGAGACATCAAATCTTTGGACTTGTTCAATGACTTCAACTTTTCAAACGAATTTGTCATATTCAAAACAACTCAGCCTCTCTTTCTTTTTTCTTTTCTTAACATTGTATGCCTATCTTTCAAGAATGAGAATATATGTATTTTATTTTATGTATTTTATTTTATTTATTAAAATATATTGGGTGATGATGCTCAACAAAACTACATAGGTTTCAAGGATATAATTCGATAATACATCATATATATATATTGCATTATGTGTTCACCACCCAGAGTCAGTTCTCCTTCCATCACCATATATTTGATCCCCTTTACTCTCTTCTTCCACCCTCCTCCCCGCTTTCCCTCTGGTAACCACTAAACTGTAGGCACAGACAACTATTTAGTGGTTACCAGTGTTCTTATTATATCAAGTTTAATGTGGCCTTAGCACTATGCTCTATCTTAACAGAATTTATTAGCCTTATTGTTAGAGATTCTATATTCTAAATGTAAGAAAAAAAGTATTGCCATTTGCTTAAACACATATATTCTGTTTTTTCCTGCTTACAGAAGCCCATTATTACTCTTGTGTCCATCCTCTGCAAGGCCGTGAAATCAAGAATGGTGACCCTATTTCCAGCTCCAGGGATTCAATCTAATCATCTTGGTGTTCCTTTTGTCAGTAGATAGTTTATATATTATCACGTGACCAAGTACTACTAATCAATGAGACCTGAGAGAAACTTCACTGGTAAACTTTTGCAAGAGATTGTTCTCACTATAAGAGAGATGCACAAGGATATATTCTCTCTTTTTTCCTGAATAATGTTATGTCTCCCTGTGATTCTGGAACTGCTGCGGCCATTTTGTCACCATGAAGAGGGGCATACTGTAAAAAAAGAGGAACCTTATCTTTATTTCATATCATCGTAAGGAACAGAAATAGAGGGTTAAACAAATTTAAAGTTTTACTTTTCTCACTGAACAAAAAGTCTGAAAGTTGTTGTTTGCTGGTTTCAGGACAGCAGGTTATCAAGAGCAAGGATATCAAGAACAGGATTTCTTGAATTCCCGTGGCCTTTCTCTATTACTGTAGGATGGCTGTTCCAGTCCCAGCTGCTGTGTCGACAAGTCTATGTAAAAACATTTAAAAGAGGAAGGAGGAATGAAGAGGCATGGTGATGGCATGAAAAGACAAAATACATTTCTATAGGGGTGCTTTTCATGGGAAAAGAGTCTGCGAAAGTGAGTTGTTTTCTTCCCAGCCTCCATAATGGAGGAAAGCAAGAAAACAGTGCTTGAAATCCGTGCTGAGTGAACCATCTGCTACTGTATCGGCCACACTTCCGTATGGAAGACATAAGGGAAAAATAGAAAAAGCTGGATTCTTAACAAAGTTGTCCATCCACTGAGTAAAACAACAAGGAATTGCAGTTTCCAGACTTCATCTCATATGAGAAAATGAAGATCTTTACTATTTAAAATACTTGTAGTTTGGAATTATATTACTTTCACTTTAAAATTTCTTAATTAATAGAGCCACATAAACTTCATACAAAAGGAATCCTAAAGCCACATGTTAACAAAAATCAAACTGACTTTTTGGTCAGAATAAATTAAATATACCTAAAATTTTTCATTTTGCAATTTATAAACACTGTTTCTTAACTTTTAGAGAAACAGACTAGTCATCACTGCACGGACCTCCTGTACGACAGACTTCATTTATTAGGTTGGTGCAAAAGTAATTGCGGTTTTTACATTTATTTTTAACCTTTAAACCACAATTATTTTTGTACCAACCTAATAATTAACCTGTCTTTCACCATTAGAATGTAGTCCTTCTGAGAGCAGACACCTTTTTTGCTTTATTCATTGTTGTGTACACAATGTTTTTCATACAGTACATACTAAATAAATGACTCAAAACATAAACACTTTGTTCCACTTACTTGGATTTTTTTACAAATGTGCTTAAGAAACAATTCAAAACTTCTCACAATTAGTACAGACCTTTATTATATAATGTTTGCTACTTCGGAGGTCAGCGGTGGGAAAAAAAGAAAAAAAAAACACACTTGTCAATGTTGAGTAGTTCAGATGTTTGGTAAAATAAATTTTGTTTAAATAAATAGGCTTTGAATAATAATTTAATCTTTATATGAAGGAAAATGAGTCATTTTCTTTTATATTTGCCATTGATCTATGAGTTAATGAGAGCTTCAGATCAATGCTCTCTGTATTCATAAAAGGAGGTCACAGAATCTTAGTGTGGGTCGTTTAATCCAATCTCTTTCTTTTAATGAAGTTTTGATTAACACAGACTAAATATACAAATGAACAATAACCAGATCATATATAGAAATATAACTTTTACCCACAACCTGTAGCAACCTGCCCAGGAAAGCAGCATACTTATCTATAATAAATAACCCAGGAAGCCAGCTTGCTCAGGTTGATATCTCTAGTGACAATCCAGGAAGTTAAAGAATAACTTCTGGAACAATTGGCCCAGAATGGGCAGGACTTGATTAATAACTGACAGCTTCCCCAATTTTTGTTGCTGCTTCCAATTTAGGACCAAACAGAGAAAGCCAAATATGCAGTCTAAACCATTCACAGAGGATTGGCTGATTTCACTTCTAATTAGTCCACCTACAGGCTTCCCCAGGAAAACTGCCACACCTGAAGCCTTCCTTTTCCTGACTGTAAAGTTTTCCCACTCCTGTGCCTGTTTTTGAGTCTCTACCAAGTACAAGTAATGGTGGCTGACTGTTTTGCTGGAGCAATCTCAGAATCAATAGCCTCTGTTTTACTCATTTGGTTATTTGTTTGTGTATTTGCATATATTGTCAAATATACTTCAATAGTTATACTCCAGAACCAAGTTTGCATTAAAACACAGAGTCTCTGTTAGATTTCCTTAAAAGAAATTCACAAAATGATGCCAAAGAGATAATCATTAGAGATGCATTGATCAGATAGACAAGTCGTGTTAGTTTAATTAAAACACAAAAGTAATCTTTATAAGATCTCCTCAGCTATTTTAAGCATATTTATCAGTTAGAAAATAGGTTATTTTAACTTTTTCCTGAAATAATTTATTAAATATAAATGTAACCAAAATAGATTCAGGGTGCCTACCAATTAATCAATCTAAGCATTCTGAATCACCTTTCAAAAAGTATTTCCCTCCAATTTCAACATATGAAGGAACTTATGAAATATTTTTAATAAATTTGCTTTCCAAACACATGGAAGAAACACAGTTTTATTCTAGATTTTTTAACTGGCTTGTTGGAATTAAAGTTTTCTAAGAAAAAAATGTAGACATCCATGTGTCAAATTTGAAATGTCTCAGATATAATCTCCTTTTAATTTTTCTTCACATATTTGAATATAAATACACAGAAAATTACAAAATTAAAGTATCATGAATGATTAAACATAC
Source organism: Rhinolophus sinicus (assembly GCF_057876585.1). Lineage (NCBI taxonomy): Eukaryota > Metazoa > Chordata > Mammalia > Chiroptera > Rhinolophidae > Rhinolophus > Rhinolophus sinicus. The sequence goes on from NC_142517.1 coordinate 88,098,570, forward strand.
TTACCAGAAGATTTCTAGATAAACTAAAATCGTTTATTCTTGCTAATCTTTTAGTTGATATTTTTACATATAAATTCCATATATATACATTCTTATAGTTAAGAATACTGCACTGTATATATATATATATATATATATATATATATATATATATATATGGAATTTATTAAGGACATACTGATTTTATTTTTAAACTCCATGAGAGCCATAATTATATGATAATAATATATCAATGTATCTTGATAATTTTTGAAAACAAAATATAATTTTAGAAAATGAATACAATCATGGGGACTTTGCTTCTCTGAAGACATTCTGATTGATTTTTTCCTTCTCTTTGGGGTTTGTCATAGATAGCAGACATTTCTTCTTGCCAACAGAAGAGCTTGGAGGCAAAGATATCACTAATCCTTGATCCATGAAATAAGAATCCAAGGTGTAAAAATTAAAGGAGGGTCATTTAAGGGAAGATAATAAGTCGAGTAACCTGCAAGGGGAGAATTACAAATGAACACCTCGCCCCAACTGGGACTGCGTAAAATTCCACTATCTGAGATCATCTCTTTGGACCATGAGGCCATTTTAGTCAGATTCCTGAATACTCTAAGAGGGTTAAATTCTCCTACATTACAGTAATAGTATTTTCACAGGCTTCTAATTTGAGGAACTGCTGTTCTACACGTATAAAGCTTCAGTTATGCAAGTTCTAGAAATCTGCAATATGATATTATCTGATAGTTAAGAATACTGCACTGTAAATTTAAAAATGTGAGAAGAAAATTGATCTCATTATCTATTCTTACCACAATAAAACAAACAAACAAACCACAAGAACTTGGAATGTAAATAAGATACAGTGCAGAGCAGTCTTTCTGAATCTGTGACTTTCACCATCCCAGCATACATGATATGTAAAGCCGCATAGTATTTAGCCATAATATAGGAACTTGCAAGGCATTGATTTCCCAACAGTTTTGCTTCCCCTCTTTTTTCCCATGCAGTTCTTAAAGTATACTCCCAACAGCTTTGAAAATTCTGAGATGAAATATTTGGCATCAGGCAGAGGGAGAATGAGGAAAAACAGAAAAGAAAGAGAGCCGTTTAGCTACTGTATAATTTGGCTTGAGTTAGTTTCCACATTTCCTGTGACACTTTTACATCTGTAATGTATATAACATGTAACTGGGCATTGTTGGTTTCAGTACCTTAGAAATATAACATTGTCTATAGGAAAGTTCACCCTGTAGTAGAAACAAATATCCAATTTCTCTTTAAAAAAAAAAAAAAAACTACGTAAAATTTCAAGGGTAAAGTTAGGATCAGTGAACTAAAAAGCACAGTTAAATAATACAACAGACAGTGGTGAGAATACCATTTTCTACTGCATCTTAGATGTTCTGATAAGTGATATCACCAAACAAAGAAAATTCAAATATAAAATAGGAAATGTAGTGCTGCCTCTCTTTCTTTTAATTTAAATTTAAGGGACAGTCTATAGATGAATTCTAGATTAGAAATACACGTGAAAGTACTAAAAATAATACGATGTTAAATATACGTATTGTCAGACACTGGCATCTTATAAAACTACACTCAGGCTATTTGTCCTTTTGAAAAATGCTCATATTCAAATCTTGCTTCCATGCCTAGTTCATTCCTTTCTAGAAGCTCAGACACTTCTTATTTACATATTTTAATTACCAATAATAACAATGCTACATGCATGATTATAATTCTTCAATTTTATTTCAATACATGTAATTGATTTCTTTGCAAAAGCAAGTTAATTTTTTTCTATTTATATTGTTTTTGCCCACCTAAAATATTAATAAGCCATTATCATACAATGTTGGAAAACAGGCATTTAGGAGAAAAAATTCAAAACAAAGAGCATATAGTTTCATTCAATAATCTCATGTAGGTTAGTAGCATGAGAGGGGGGAGAGAGAAAGGAAGGGGGAGGGAGGAAGGGAGGGAGAGAGAGAGAGAGAGAGAGAGAGAGAGAGAGAGAGAGAGAGAGAGAGAAGAAAGAAAGCAAAACAAAACAAAACAAAACAAACAAAAAAACACGTTGAGGTATTTCTCCAGAAGTGCTGGAGGAGATGCCTAAGGAATTGGAAATGACGTTGGTAATGTAATGGTCTGCGTAACTTCATGAGCTGTCAAATCCTAGACTGCACAAGACTAATAGCTCTTTTATAAAGAGTTTCTTTTAGCACTGCTCCCCAAACTCAAAGGCGCAGAACACTAGCTATTTAAGGGCAAAGTGATAAAGACTCACTTACTTAGGTTGATAAGCTTTCACAGGAGTAGCATTTTGATTCTGAAACAAGTCACAGAACTCATTAGCAGAACCAAAGGCAATGATAATAGACTATGACTATCTTTAATTGTCTTTCTGTTGTGTTATTCGCTTAAAGGCCACCTTAGAAAAAAAAGCATTGTTGGTAATTTGATGACAGAATTTGGATTTTAAAGTAGGATAATCTCTCACCTATAACTAGATCAGTTCTGCATTAGACCCATGCCCTGGATCACCTTCAGAGATCTTTGTTGACCATATAAAATGCAAATATTTTAGACTACTGATTTTGCTAAATGACAGTTAAAGTCTACTTATCATTTAATATTCAGATATTAACTTTATGCTTCATGAAATATGAAATGAAATTTCATAGTTACAAATCTGGCACATACTTCAAATGGCATTCTTGAATTTAAAGTATCAAAATGGTTTATATAAGAAGTATTATACTATTGTGTATTGCAGAGGTTTTTAAGGCTGTCAACATGGTGGAAAGAAATAGTTCAGCATTCTTGGAAGGGTGTATAAAGATTAAATTAGCATATTCAATATGACAATAAGATTTTATTTTTAGAAATATTTTAAAAAGTTACCATTATTTTTTTAATACAAATTCCAGAAACTAAGCTCATAAAGAAAAAGCTCTACTACTTTGGATATTATTGAGTTTCAAGGCAGGAATGGTTATCTTGGGTATGGAATATGTTTATGTGATGTTAGTTTTTAATTGAGCAGAGTTTAGATTTTATAACCTAGAGAACTTCTGGTAGAATAAAAACACTCAATAGAGTCTCAACTGAGGCCCAGGGACCTAGATTCTAGCCAGGGTCTTGTATGTGGTCCCAGGGGCTTCAGCCTGCCTAATTTGATCTTGCATAACTTAGCAGCCCTGTGGGTCTATCCATCACTTCCAGCATACTATAGCTTATATTATAGGTCCCGTGTGACTTTTTGAATTCTCTGTTGTCAAATAAGGGGTTTGGATTAATTACCAAATTGTTTCAGATATGTACTTATTTAAAATATGTTTTTGATAATGCAGTGAATTAAATATCCCTAAAATTTATCAATGTGGTTATTCTTAACACTATAAATTACACATAATAAAACACTAAAGTAATTGGAAAAATTAATAAAAAGGTATTTACAATCCCTCATGTCTATGGAAAGGAATGTGATTAGAAATGAGAGGATTACAAAGATTCAGAAACCTTTACAAGCCAGACTTCTGGCCTTCTGTTATTCTTTCCCATTTGTTCTCATGCATCAACAGGAGAAATCAAACAAAGCAAAATGCAAAATAAAACTTGGTAATAGTAAATTGGATAAAACATCAGACCATTAGGATATTTGTTGCTTTCATTTTCTTTCATTCTTTTTTTCCTTTTTTTTCTTTTTAACCACTTCATTGAAGTATGATTCACATACAAGAAGATATATATATATATATATATATATATATACACACACACACACACACACACACACACACACACATATACATATACATATATTTAATGTACATAATTTGATGAGTCTGGAGATAAATGTACATTCATGAAACCATTACTAAAATCCATGTCATATACGTAAATACTACATGATACCCCCTATATGAGGATTCTAAAATTGTCTTTTTTCCTATTAGCATCACTCCCATACTTTTCTTTTGGGGAAATATTTTTGGGAGTGGATAAGAACCCTCTTATTAAGAGTGATAACAAAACTACTTGACTTTTTCTACCCATCCAAACAGTAGGCTACAAAATATTGGGAGAAGTTTAAGCTGGCTATGTAAACCTATGTAATCAGTATACATAAATATGTCATAATGAAGTTTGCAGAGATAAAGGGGCCACATGCATAAAAACAAATTTGACTCAAAATATATTATTACCAAATAAACATTTACTGAATCCCCACTATGTATCAAGCAATTAAGAATGCAAAGATGAGGAACACATAATAATTAGTCTAAAATATTTACTCTCTACTTGCAGGGAGATAGATAATAAAGAGATAATTAAAATGAAGTGTAATGAATGCTATGAGGAAAGTAGACACTTGTAACATTTTGTGGGAGCAAATGAAATGGGGGATCAAATGCAGTACCCAGATTAGGAAGGACACTTGGGAAGAAGTGATGTGGATTCCTACAGCATCAGTAAGACTTAAAGAGTCATTAAAGGGTGACCCATGCAAAAGAGCAAGCACATGTGAAAACATAGATAAAGTCTTATTTTTCTGCAGAATAATGAAGATGAGGGTAGAGAGTGAGGATTTAATCAGAGTTCATATATGGCATGCTAAGAAGTTTGCACAGTAGCCTGAAAAATATTGGAAGACATTGAAGAATTTTAATGAAGAAGTGGTTTTTCAGTTGAATTTTTAATTTGGAAAGATCGCTTTGTCATCAGAGGAGACTAACTTAATCTGTTGCAGTAACCTTAGAGAGGCTTGATAAAGACTTGGACCAATGATGATAAAGGAACAAATGAGTAGGTTCAAGAGATATTAGTGAGATAAATGAAGAGGACTAACTGAATAATTAGAAGTAGGGTGTAAGGAAGAAGAAAACCTTAATAACCCTCAGATTTCTTGTTTGGGCAGCTAGATAAAATGATGGATCAATAAAGACAGTACCTTTTTATTCAGCTCACCATGTTTTTTTTGGGGGGGGCACATAAATACATTTTTCAGTCTCCCTTGTATCATGTGACTGACTTTTAGCCCATCATATGGGTGGCAGGAATAAAAGCCATGTCCAGGCCTAGCTTTTAGAAACTTTCCACACAATCCACAAGCCATTTTGTCTCTCCCATGGCAATTTGGAATCTATTTATTCTAAATGGTTTGGCTACAAGATTGTTGTAGCTGGTTTCATAGGTCCCTATGAGAGAACTTCTGAGGAAACATGCCTGATCCTCATTACATGGTGAAAAGAGTTAAAACAAACAAACAAACAAACAAACAAACAAACAAACAAAACTGATTGTATTAATTTACTGGGATAACAAAGATTATTTCTTACAACAGCATATCTAATCCTATTCTGTTTAAGAGAGAAATCATTTAATCAATAAAAACCTTTGGAGAAGAGCAGGTTTGGGAAAGAGGAATGGATGGGGAAAACATTCAGTTTCAACAGACTGAATTTGTGTTCCTGTGTTATAGTCCAGTGAAGATAACAGGAAGCATTTGGTCCAAATTTGGTTTTAATTTAAACCAAAGGGAAGAGGGTTGGTCTAAAGATGCAAATTGAGAAGTCTTGGAGTTATAAATTATAGTTGATGCCGTGAAAATGGATATTATGACTCCTATTCCATCATCTCATCCTCTGCATACAATATTTATACTCCTATAAGGAATATGTTTTTCAAATGTCCATCTAGCATCTCTAAATATTTTAAAGACCATATCAGGTTAAACAAATTTAGTATAATTTTGCACTATGTGTTATACCTTGATTCATTGAGATAAAATAGCACAGTTGGCAATCTATATTTTAGTAAATTAAGAAAATATATTAAACTCAAACATTTTCTTTAAAGTTAACTTCTGTTGTAGACGATGTTTATTTTAGATCAGTCAGAATTAACTCATCCAACTTCTGGTCCCAATTGCTGTTTTTTTAATTTGTTTATTTGGTTGTTTGTCTGTTTATTTATTTAGTGGCAAACAGTGTCTGTAGATGGTATGTGAATGTTTACTGCTCTTTCTTAACCAAGGAATGGGCTCATAATCTATGACAAGCCAATCCTACCAACTTTTCTAGATCAAGACACATGAGTTGAATAATGCAATGGTTAGAAGAATGTTTAGAGCTACTTCATTTCAGTAGTGGTTTCTGATGCAAAGCTCCAGTGGCTAATGTCCAGACACCCGTACATTCCTTAATTTCTTTTTATTTTCATCACATTCTTTTTAGTCTTCCAGCTAATCATTAGCATTTCAATAAATTCTCGTTATGTACAAGAGAGCTGCCTACAACCAAAGAACACTTAACTGCTGACTATACCAATGCAAATAAACAAACAGAATTAAAAGTAAAAATAATACTCATAATCTGGTAAAGGTTCATTTGTGAAAACAAAAACCCTGGCTTTAAAATTGAATATGAATATGCTAGGCATTCTGTTAAGTGTTTTATAATAAATGTAAGTAACTGTTTCAATTTTTTCTGAGTTTAAAAATAACAGAAATGTTTAAAACAAACGAGCTCTTCTGAAAGAAACCATAATAGCAAGATTTGTAACACAGAGTTTCCTTGGAAAAATCCTTTGGCATTTTGTTATCTAACTGTTTCAGACATTTATTACACAATTTAAATGTAAAAATGTCTTTTACTTAATCATCAAATATGGAGGAACTAGAAAAAATGAGTGACTTAAGTTAGAACAGTTCCTGAAATAAAGTTTTAGCCCCAAATAAAAATTGATGGTTCCACATATTAAAGCTGTTCTGAGAGGTTACAGAAGTAAAATTTTAACAAAGCAATCATGTGAAATAGAATATTATACATGGAAGAGATAGACACAAAAATGCATCTGAAGACATTTCTACTATCAGAACAACAAAATCAGTGAGATGGATACTATATTAAATACTATATTAAAGTTTAAATAAGGTATATCTTTAAAAAATTGGGGGACTCTATTATGAAGACATTAAGAAGAAATACACTATCTTACTGGATTTGAAGCTCCTTTCATGCAAGGGCTATCTCCTCATTAATTCAATTAACAAATCATTAGTAGTCACCAGGTAGCACTGTGCCATGCATTTTGGGGTTGTAAGGAAGTCAGGGGGACTGGTGCAAAATAAATGTGATGTGATCCCTGTCCACAAAGAAGAATCAGTTATTGAACAACTCATTACATTAAGTGTGATAAATACCGTTACAAAGCTAGGGCCACAGAAGAAATAAAACAGATCTTTCTGCATGGAGAGTAAAGGAAGACTTTTAGAGTAGATACCTCCTAAGGTGTGACTTAAGAATTGCATAGAATATGTGTGTTTTTGTGGTAGGAGAGAAATAAGGAGGCTTTTATGTAGCTAACCATGAGCATCGGTAAATGGGGTAAATAGAGTAGAGGGAGATAGAAGTGGAAAATCTTGGGGACAGATTGGAAAAGATCTTTCATAATGTGTTAAGTAATCTGAATTATTATTGACAACATGAAGTCACTAAAGGTCTTTGGGCAAGAAACTAACACGATTACTTGTGTTTGCATGATAATGTTGCCTATAATGCAGCAGACGATTGTTGGGAAGAGAAGCCAAGGGAAGCTAGTGTAACAGTCCTGAGGAAAAATGTAATAATACATGAGCAATATGGTATTTATAGAGAGGAAATGATATATTTTTCAAATGTAGTAATCAATTAGATTTAAAGATTAAGGAATTTGAAAATGACTCCAAGTTTTCTAGCAATAGTGACTCTATCTGGGTAAACAATTGAGGACTGAAGGAAAATAGAAACTTGAAGAAAACACAAAGAAATCATATTTGTGTATATAAGCATTAAATTAGGTGATAGATATACTAGTCGAGAAATATGTTCAGTAACCAAAATTATACTGGAAAAAAAATTCTGATTAGGTAAATCTGAAGATTAGAAAAACTGGAGACTGGTAATCCTAAAGGTCATACATATAAACTAACTGGTATTATCAGACAACATCCTATGTCTTGAACTCTTATTGGTGACACATGGAAAGATTATTTTGTTTTCAATGACACTACTGAAAAAATAATAATAATTACCCATATTTGAGTGGGATGAGTATGGACTTTGTAGTCTATGGAATACAGCTCTATAACCTACTACTTATCTGGGTAATGACTTAAGTAATTTGAGATTAAAATTTATATCTGTAAAATAAATATAGTAGTAAATACTAGTGTTGTTTTGAGGATTCAAGACAATGCAAGTTATCTGTTTTAGACTTATATGGAGCGGAACCCAAGAGTTAATTGTCATTTCTCAGTCTAAAATTAACCAGCATTATCACAGCTAACTACTCCATTCACTTTTTATTTGGCTTACAGGACAATATATGATCTGGTGGATACCCTCTTTTCTTTATTTCTTGTTCATATCTTAGTATGGATGTTGCCCAGGTTTAACTTCTAAATTTGGTCCTCTTTTAAATTTGCATTCACTCCCTTGGTGATTTTTTTGCTCCATTTTTAAAATTAGTTTCAGATGTACAAAACAACATAGTGATTACATATTTACATAACTCACAAAGTGACAACCCCAACAAGTCTACTACCCACCCAACACTGTACATAGTTAGAACATTCTATATTCCTCATGCTGCACTACACGTTCCCGTGACAATTTTTTTTAAAATTACAGTTGACAGTCAATATTATTTTATATTAGTTTCAGGTGTACAGCAAAATGATTAGACATTTATATAATTTATGAAGTGATCCCCACAATAAGTCTGCTACCCATCTGACACTATACATATAGACTATATATATATAGAGTCAGATTTTTACTATACTATTGACTATATTCACTATACTGTAATTTACATCCCCATGACTCTCCTGTTACTATCAATTTGTACTATATATTAAACCCTTCAAGTTTTTCACCTAGCCTCCTTGCACCCTTTCCATCTAGTAACCATCAGTTTGTTCTCTGCATCTATTGGTCTGTTTCTGTTTTGTTTGTTCGTTAATTTTGTTCTTTAGATTCCACATAGAAGTGAGATCATATAGTATTTGTCTTTCTCAGTCTAACTTATTTCACTTAGCATAATACCCTCTAGGTCTATCCGTGTTGTTGCAAATATATATATCACAATTTCTTTATCCAATCCACCTATTGATGGGCACCTAGTTTGCTTCCGTATCTTGGCTACTGTAAATAACTCTGCAGTGAATGTATGGGTGCCTATATCTTTTCAAATTAGTGTTTGCATTTCTTGGGATAAATACCTAGGAGTGAAATTGCTGGGTCAAAAGATAACCCTTGGTGGTCTTATACAGTCTCTTGGCATTAAATACTATTTATATATGAGGACTCAGATTTATATCTATAGCCCAGACTACTTTCTAACTACAGATGTAGTTAGATGTGTAGTTTCTACTTTCACAAACTACAGATGTACACCTAGCCAACTACTTTCAAGTTGGATATTATTAGAAATCACAAAACTGGAATATTCGATATGTTATGTGTGATCTTCCCCCCAAATCCTGCTCCATCTGTGTGTAGCCTTTTCCATATCCGTTGATAGAAGCTTCATCCTTCCGGTTACTCAGATCTCAATCCCTATAATTTTCTCACACCACATACCCAATCTTTCAGGAAATTCTGTGGCTCTGGAATCTGAACCCCCTGGTTCCATTAAATACATACTCAAATAGTTTAATTTAGTCTCTTAATAGGTCTCGTTTTCACTGTTGCCTCCTTCTCTATAAGAACTGTTTTTTACCTTTTAACTATTTAATTCTGTTATGATCTTCTTTAACCTTGCAGTAGTACCCAATTTCATTCAAAGTCAAAGACAAGATCTCACAATGGTCTACAATGCTTAATACGATATAGTACCCATTACTTTTTTTATGTCACCTTCTGCTCTCCCTACTTTTCATTCTAGTTCAGCCACACTGGCCTTCTTATTCTTCCTTTAATCTAATAGGCATATTCCTGATATAGGACCATTTTGAAAGCCAATTTTTTTTGTTTCTGTTTAAGATTCTTTTCCCTAAGATAAGAACGTTCATGACTAATTCCAATACCCTCTTCAACTTTTTTTCTTATGTTATTTTTCATTGATTCCTATCACTTCCTCCTGTTTAAAATTACAATCTACCTTACCCATCTTCACTCACTCATTTTTTTAAAATTTTGTTCATTAAGTGTAATGGAATGGACAAAATTAAAAAAAAATAAGAGTGAAGATGGGTAAGGTAGATTGTAATTTTAAACAGGAGGAAGTGGATTATATAATTTACATTTTTTGTATCATATCAAATGTTTATTAGCTATTGGTTCCATGTTAATACCACACCTGGCCTGCAAGGATCTATTAATATATCAGTTGGGTTCATTGATAAAATCCAAATGCCTGGAATGGTGCCTGACATATAACAGGCATTCAATAGCTCACTGTACCTGACAGAAAGTAGCTATTATTATTGTCTATCTAATCTACAGCATAGCATCAGTTATTGGATATTGCCCAGAGGTCAGTGTATTCCCATTCATCATATTTAATTTAATAGGTAATTAAATTGCACACAGACAATCCTTGAATAAAACGTAGCATAACATTTTAATGCTATATAAAACAGAAACTCAGAAGTGCTTTGCAAAAGGAATCTTAGGAGTAGGTATTGGTGAAAATAAAGCTAGAGACATCCATGAAAGGGAGAGAAAAATAATTGCAGTGGAGGCTGTGGTGAGCCAACCAGATTCTCTCTTCAGATGTGGACATTCATTCTCCCAGTTTCAAGGAATGTTAGCTGTTGACAACTCACAGCTGAGTTCTTCTCCAGGCTGGAGCGCAATATGCCTTCTTCCTATAAGCAGCTGATATCCATTGACTGACTGCTCAATGCAGGGTATAAAAGCCCAGCCCCTTTGTTTGAGTTGGAATTAGTCTTAAGGGTTATCCTAACTCGGGAGCTGCTCATGGAATCACCAGTGGCTTGTGACACAAAGGTACTGACTTTCAACTTCACCCTTTGTCCAATCCTATTTCCCCTACTCCCTCTGAGTTTTTGCAATCAGAAGTGCTCCCCAATAGATCTCCTGAGCCTAAACCTCTGAGATAGAAAGGGTGCGTCATTGGGGAAACTTATGTAAGATTGTTTGTATCAGAAATGATCCAAACTAGAAATCACATACTAAAATGGGATTTTGAATCGTATTTCCTCCTGTATGACTGACAATGAGGACTGCATCACTGACGCTATGTAACACCTGGGATGCTGTCTTAGTGAAATGGTAAATTTTCCACTAGTGTTTAACTGGGATAGAATAATGGTGGAAAGAAATGCACTGACCATTGCAATATCTCAGGCATCTGAGAATTCAGAGATTAGTATTATAAGAACCTTGAATTTACTACATTTTTGATAGATACTACTGATACATTGGGGCTATAATTTAAAGGCTGGGGATGATTAATCACCAATTTAGGTGAAGTGTGAAAGCCAGATGACCTTCTAAGCAGCATAAAGTTATTTTCATCTCTGAAGGGCAAAAACAGCTATGCATGAGACCCATAATTTAATTATAAGGTTAGTGAGCTTCAGAAAAGTTCAAATTCTCAGCTCTGTAAATGTGTTTATGCTACGGTTAAGGCCCTAATTGGAAAGGCATGTGAACCCTGTGAAGACAATGGGATCAATGAACCTAAAAATCTTGGATTTTCAGATCCCTTTAACACAGGGGAGCCTTTGGAAGTGGCCCATTGCCTTTTTAAAATGCTAGCGTTCCACCATTACTGTGGGGACAGAGCCAGGAGTGCAGTTTCCAGGCTCTCGGCCTCACGTGGAAAGGTGCTGGCTCAGGTAGTAAGTGGCCATCAACTGTGATTGGATGGCTATCAGCTGTGGCTAGTTGGCCATCAGCTGTAACCCTTGAGCCATTGGCCACTAATATAACTGTCGTGGCTATGCTAGCAGGAAATGGGGGCTAGCAAGAAGATGGTGGCTGAGCTAGCAAGCGCGGACTGCAGTTAGGATGGCAGGTTGCGGACAGTGTGGCTCCTGCTTCCTGTGTCTCCAACCCAGCTGCCAGCGAGAATATAGTGGTATGACTCCCCTACCTATGGCTCTGTGGGTGTTCCTTTTTGGCCTCACCATGTCCTGTGTTCTTAGGTGGGGAGCGGGAGCTGAGACCCCACAAGCCGTTGAGACAACACTCTCTGCATCTATTCCCACTTCCACTCTGAATCACCATAATACAATAACTCAGGTGGTCACATCATAGCCCAGCTGGAGCAGTGCTGAGAGCATAAAGGGAGGAAAAGGAATACCCACCCCTCAAAAAAAAAAAAAAAAAAAAAGAAAGCTGTAGAGGGTAACCAAAAGTTACTGGGAACTAGGAGGATATACAATTTACCCCTGAAATATATGTGTTTGAACTGCATGATTTTTTTCAATTGACACGCACAGCTCAAACCCGTTTGGTTCAAGGGTCAGCTCCATTGTTGGGAATCTGCTTATGCAGAGGGCCAGCTGTAGTTAGTTATATGTAGATTTTTGCACGGGAAATCTACACACACACACACCCCATGTTGTTCAAGGGTCAACTATATGGATCCTGAGGGGGCTGGATTAAGAAGGGTCAAAGGGAGAGGTTTTGTTTGTTTTAATATATGTTAGTAGTTGTGGAAAGAAGAATAATGTCCTCCCCAACCCCGTGGATGTTCATTTCTTAATCTCTGGAAGCAGTATTTTTATTTATTTACTTATTTATTTTTTTGCCTTACATTGCACAGGAGAATTAAATTAGAAAACAGAATTCAAGTTGCTAACATGCTAACCTTAAAATAGGGAGATTATTCTGTATCCTCTGCGTTGTTCCAATATAATTATAGGGCTCTTAACATTGGAAGAGGAAAGTAAAATGTGAGTCAGAAAAAATGTGACTATGGAATGACTCAGAGTGATGCCATGTAGGTTGGATTCAACCTGCCATTACTCACTTTAAAGATGGAAGAAGGAGGCCAGAAGCCAAAGGACTGGGGTAGCCTCCACGAGCTGGAAAGGCAAGAAAATGCCTTTAATCTAGAGACTCCAGAAGTAACTCCTCTCTGGTGACACCTTGGTTTTTAACTCAATAAGAACAATTTCAGAATTCTGCCCTCCATAACTATAAGATAATAAATGTGTTAAATGTGTATTTTTAAAGCCACTTAAGTTTTGGAGATTTGGCATTGCAGCAATAGAATACAAATGCAGCACTGTTTCATGAAACAGGACTTAACACCTGGGCAAGGGCCCCATGAGATGGTGCTAACGTGGTACTGGAAACATGGATAAAATAATGGCCTATGCCAAGTAAAATGTTTATGCCTGAATTGCCATGGCTTATGGCACTTGGAAGAATGAGTGCCTCAGCCTTGAAGGAGGGAAGTGGGTAGCTACTTCAATATTTATTAGTCTGCCCATGCTTCTCAGATAAACTTGCTTCATGTAGTGTGTTTGCTCCATCTGGAAAAATTTCTAGCATGATGCTTGAGACTTGTAGCTGCTGAAGATACGCTGTCAACTTCTATTCTAAAACTGTCCTTAGCAGAATAGTGCTGCCTTTCCCAAAGTTACCATTTTATTCATGGGAAGTCTAAAAGCGTGTTTGGTTGATGAAAGGGTGCAGAGACCTAGACCCTCTTCTTCAACTTGAGACCATTCTGAAGGATCAGCCCAACCAGAGCTCCCTGTGTGATTAGCTGAAATTCTGTTGAAACTGTATCATATTTCAACGTCTCCCTCTGCCCATTACTGTTTCTCTTATTCTCTTCTAGTTATGTTCTCTAGAGCACTGCCCAGTATACTTCCTGCATGCAACTCTCTATCTCAAAGTTTGTGTTGCAAAGAATTTATACAAAAATAACTTTCTAAGGAAAGAAAATAACTTTTTTACCCTATTGAAATAAGCAGTGACTTTATATATATATATATATATATATATATATATATATATATATATATATATATTTATTTATTTACTTATTTTTATTGGGGAATGTTGGATATTGGGGAACAGTGTGTTTCTCCAGGGCCCATCAGCTCCAAGTCATTGTCCTTCAATCTAGTTGTGGAGAGTGCAGCTCAGCTCCAAGTCCAGTTGCCGTTTTCAATCTTTAGTTGCAGTGGGGTAGCCCACCATCCCAAATGGGAATTGAACTGGTACGAGCTCATGCTCTAACCAACTGAGCCATCTGGCCACCCTAATAATCAGCGACTTTTAAAGTGATGATGGACTAAGTAAGAGCAGATTGTATATTACAGTATGCCCTCAGATTTCCGGAAGGTCAAAAGTTATGCAATCTCAATAGCTTTCAAGGTATATAGCTTTAAATAATGACAAAGAAAGCTGTTTGGTTGTGATAAATTACTGAAGAATTTCCCACCCACCTCTACTATTTGTTGTGATCCGGGAGTGATGATTTATCCTAGGAATGAAATAATATACCTGGTTTGAGATGCAGCCAGCACAAGTTTAGGGATGGGCAGATAGGAATGTAATCAATGGCATTCTGAGAGGGTCTGGGGTCTCTACAGGGGAGACAGTCATTTCATTAATTCCTTCACATATCAAGGCATTCAACAAGTACTTGTGAGGAAGGGATTACCATAAAAGTCAGCATAGTGTTAATTTTAGGATTGGGATAGGACATGTGTCAGCCTTCTGAGATAGCTGGCAAAGTCCTATTTCTTGAGCTAGATGGTAATTAAAAGATACTTGCTCTATAATACTTGATATGCAGTTTTCTATGTTATATTTTACAATTAAAATGGTTAAAATACGTAAAATACGTTTAAAAAAAGAACTTTCTAAGTGTTTTACTAGGCACAGTGCTAGCACAACAAACAAAATCGAAACTGTGAAGCAAAGATAGTGTTCTTGTCTCAGATGGGGTACAGACTTGTAAACAAGTACTTTTTTAAAAAATTAAAGTTTATTGGGGAGACAACTGTTAGTAAAGTTACATAGGTTTCAGGTGTATGTAAACAAGCACTTTTAATATTGTATGAGTGGTGAAATATCAAAGTAGAACATTCCTAGGCAAGAATAGGGGTAGAATAATACAGACAAAGCAAATAGCAAATTCAAAGGCCAAAAGTTTAGAAAGATAATAACGAAGTATTGTTTAGTGATTTGGAAGTATTTAAGCATATCTCTAGTCTCGAATGGAAGGCAGAAGGAAGAATGGAGAAGGGGTGACTGGGAACCATATTGTGAAATGTCTTGTAGGTAGGCCATGTTAAGAGTTTACACTTGATCCTGACAGTTATCAGGAGAATTGGAAGATTTTTACATAGGAGTGATATGATCAGATTTGCCTTTCAGAAATATCAGTGTGAAACTCTCACATAGCCTGGTTCAGAGGACACAGTCTACGGCAGCTCCTGTTGCTGGCAACCATGATAAGATTAAGGCTCTGTAAACCTTGATCTTGTGGTGTCCTGTGGGGATTTAATATATAGTTCTGGCTCTGACACCTTTTTATTTATAGGATGCATATAGATAAAGAACATCAAGAAACTCTAACTGAGAAAACACATAGAACACCATGGAGATTTTGGGGGTAATCACCATAGTTTCTAACTATACCAATGATATAATTTGTGGCATAACTAAATATGATCTCCAGATCACGGTACTATTTTTTGACTATGTTTTCAGAAAGCAATTCTGCTCAGGGCACAGGCTATACATTAGTGAGCAACGAATCTTATCTTATATCTATCAGTATTTTCAAATAATTTACCTCAAAGACTCCCACTATAAATATTAACTGAGGGTAATATTAACAAAATATAGTAAAGTTTATTTTTAATGTTTTTCAAAATGTTATTTCCTTTAGACACCAGAAGTAAAAACTATATACTTGTCTGGAACTTCATTTCTATAAGCTTCAGTGAAAAAACCTAGAATCTAATGTAATTTGGAGAAAAATAATTAAAGGTTCATTTAACCCTAGGCAGTGGGAAATTTTCTAACTTCTGATATTAGAAATAATCAGAAATGTTGTCTTATCTACAGCTGAATATTGCAGAACTCAATTCAGAGTTACCTGTTATGATCAGGTAGTAATAGTCTTATCCCAAACATTTTAGTTTTCAGACCTCTGATCTCCTAGAGTCTTATTCTCCTGATTGGTAATTTTTCATAAAGATCCTTTCAGGCTCTATCTGCCTTGACAATGCCCAGTAAGCAGGTGAAACCTGGACAAGAGAAAGATATAAGGAAACGTTTGCTCTACAAATCTAAAATATAAACCAAATGATGTAGGCTCCCCAAGAAGCAGAATCCTACAGAACATCAGTTGACCAGAAAAAAATATCATTGAGCTACAGAAAGAAAACTCGATGAGTATCCTGAAAAAATAGGTCTTCTTGGTATGGGTAATATAATGTTTAATATATAGACCTATCTATCTATATATTAATACATATAAGTTATATAATATATACTTATGATTAGGCTTATGGAAGATAAAAATTGACCTTTAAAATCACTGATATAAAGTAATATAAAATATTCTGTACTGGGAAAATACAGAGGGTGCCAAAAAAATGTATACACATTTTAAGAAAGGAAAACTATTAAAATTATAATCCTCAATATATACCAACAACAAAAGATGAATACAAGTCACATTTGACTTCTGCAATTACAAGAGGTGCTCAAAGTGGTTGCCATCAGTGTCCAGACTCTTCTGATTATGGCGAAATACTGCTTTAGCAACGTTGACGAAAGTGTCCACTTGTATACATTTTTTTGACACCCCGGTATAGATATTCCCTATGTTGGTCAGATTTTGAGCCATTTCATTTAAATTAATGTTGAATGATAACCTGAGTTTTATTGAATTTCCAATTTTTGACACAAACTATTAATATGGGTATAAATTGCCATTATATCCCATGAGCTTATGATTTCTGATTAAATGTTTAATAAATAATTGAAAAAATGCAAAAAAATGGAATTTCTTTATAACACCACTCTGATACAACGTTGATTCTATAAAATCATTATTTCTATGTATGATTAGCAATGCACTTGGGTCGCATACAGTCCTCTGGGGTAATTAATACCATTTAGTTTAGGTTTGCCTTCTGTGTTATTTCTGACATTATTCTATATATCATGTATTCCATATCTATATCTCTGACCTAATTTATTATCCTGATCTTTAGACTTGCCCGTTCAACTACTGCCCCAATACTTGCATTCTCATATGCTCAAGCATCCCAAAATAAATATCCAAAGCCTAATATTTTTCCCTAATTGTGTGACTACTTCTGTAACCTTCTTTTACTTAGGGAAGCATATCTCCTCATGTATCTGGAATAAAAAGAATAGTGTGACCAAAAAATCTATACTTTTTATTACCAAGTAATATGTGTAACAAATATTATCTGCGCTTCATCCTATCCTTAAAATCACACCTGGAGTTTAGAGACATTTTACCTTCCATGTTGTTTGAATTTTTATTAGACTATATTATTACATATATTATCAAAAATAGTCTGTTAGAAAATTTTACCATGTTATATATCAGTAATTTCTGCATATATGCATAATACTTATATGACTAACTTCACTGTTTTTAATGTAATTCATTATTTCCTGTGCAGTCTGGGATGGAGATAAATAACCACATGGGGACACGAAGACTGTCCTCTTTATCTCTCCCTCCTGCAGTCAAACTATTGAGAATGAGCAGGCACTTAAACTAATTGGCCCCTTCTGAAAGGAGGAAGATTGGTAAACAGAGCAAAGTCAACAATAAAAACGTTAGTATGAATAAATTCCGTTTACTTCAAGTATGCTCTGTTCACTGATCTAAACCCTTTACATATATTTAACCCTCACACAACTAAGAGTAGTTACACTAATTATCCTCATTTTATAGATATGAAAAAGGAAACATATAGTGGAGAGAGAAACTTACTACAGATAAAAAAATGAAGTAGGTGGATGAATTAGGCTGAGAGCCTTGTTTATCTGTAGGGCCAAGACTCTTAAACACTAATCCATATTTCTCCCCAGGTGTAATTTTTTTTCTTGCACATGGTATCCACTCTAGTCTGTCTCATGACACTGTAAATCACACCTTGGGTTATCACTTTATAAATAGAGCTTAGCTTCGCGAAAGAGGGATATCTGAGAGGGAATAAAGTCTTGTCTCTAGATGGAAAGGTATATGTCATTTAAGTTACTTGGCAATTTTTCAGTTGCTTATTAAATAATTATTTTCAGCTCACATTAAAATGTCTAAGGCTTCTAAAGTAGGAATGTTGGGTGTAATGTCAGCTCCTTGCCTTTCACTTTGCTTTATCTTAATAATCAAATGTTTTTGTATTGTACTGCAAAATAGTCCTAAAATCCATCTTGTTCTCTCCATCCTGACAATATTGCTCCCACCTATGTGACCTTCCTTCCTAATTGGTTCTGGATTATCATGCTTGGCACTTTCTATATTATTTTCTAAATTTCAGCAAATGTACACTTTCTAAAATGCAAATTTTACCGTGCTAATTCCCTTCAAACCTCCCTGAATACTTTCTCATTTCTGAGTGTATGATATATTTCTCTCCACATATATTTTTGTGTATTTTATAGTTTATCTTTGTATAATCTGGTCTTTGCTTAATTCTTCATCTTAATTTATTTATACTTTCCAGCTCACACTCATAATGCAACTCTGACAAACTTCATAGGTCTTTCAATACATTTCATGCTTTCTTGCCTATGAGTTTTTGATTATTTATGCTGAAATAATTTTAGACTTATAGAATAATTGCACAAATAGTACAGGGTTCTTGTGCACTGTTCACTCAGCTTTCCCTAATGCTAACAACTTGCATAACCATTGCATAATCATTAAAACTATGAAATTAACATTGATATTGTACGACTAAGGAAACTGCAGTCTTTATGCAGTTGTACCAGTTTTTATACTGATGTCCTTTTTCTGTTCAAAGGTCTGATCCAGGTTCCCATATTACATTTAGTTGTCATTTTTCCTTAGTCTACTACTGTCTGTGACAGTTCCTCAGTTCTCTAATATCTTTCAACATATTAATACTTTAAAGAATAGTGGTCAACTATTTTGTGGAATTTTTTTCAAATTGAATTTCTGTGGTGTTGTCTCATGATAAGATTGAGAATATATATATTATATATATATATATATGTATATATATATATATATGTATATACATATATATTACATGTTATATTATATATATAGACAAACAATTGTATATACATTTTAAGAAAGGAAAAAACTATTCAAATTTTTATACTCAATATATATTGATAATAAAAGATGAATACAAGTTGTTTGACTTCTGCAATTACAAGACGCAGTGCTCTAAGTGGTTACCATCAGTGTAATCAGAAGTTTCTGGACGCTGATGGTAACCACCTGTTGTAATTCCAGACACTTCTAATTATAGCGAACTACTGCTTGAGCGACGTTGACCAAAGTGTCCACTCGTATAGACTGTTTTGGCACTCCTGTGTGTGTGTGTGTGTGTGTGTGTGTGTGTGTGTGTGTGTGTATGTATAAAATATGCACGCGGGTACACACACACACACACACACACACACACACACACACAGAACCACAAAAGTGACATGTCCTTTTCAGTGTATCACATGAGGGAGTACATAATGTTAATATGTCTTATTACTGGTGTTGTTAACCTTGACCACTTGGTTAATGTTCTTCCATGGTAAACTTACTGTTTTCCATTTGAAATTAATAAATATCTGAGACAGATCTTTTAAAACTATGCTAATATACCATTGCTCTTCAAACTGCCTACTAATTTAAGCTCCTATTGGTGGTACTTCTCTGAAGAAAAATATTGAGTTATTTTGACTGATTTTCCATTTCCCTTAATCCTACATTAATTGTCTTCTGTAAGAAGGACCTGTCTCTTCTCTTCCATTTATTCATTTAATTATTTATATCACTATACATGGATGTTTATTTTATTCTAAGGGTTATAATCAGTACTGTTGTTTCATTATGTGTTGCTTAAATTGTTGAACAGCTGTTGAGCTTTAACCGTTAGGAACTCCTATAGATTGGTTTCTGTGACTTTTCCACATCCTCATCTTTTAAAATTATTTTTTCTTTTCTAGTAGCCACAATATGCTATAGATTCATCTTGTATTTTCTCTGCTCTAGAATTGACTACTTCTCCAAGTGGAACTGTTTACTTCTTTGAGAATGGCACTTGGAAACCAAGATCTGAGTGCTAGGTGTGCTCAATTTTACAGTGACATCATTGCTTCTAGTCCCTCTGGTTAGTCAAAGATAGAAAATACAGAGTACGAAATATATACTGTACTCATAAAATAGTTCCAGAATTGCTAACTCATTACCTGTAAGCAAAAAAATTACTACCGAGAATACAATGTTTGTATATAGTTCTTTTTGTCTTTAATTTCACAGTATCAAGTCAAATTATTGTTCCCCAAAGATAGGCTAGATATTTTTCTTCCCTGTTTCCTTCAATGTTATTCGGTAATATGCTTAGTAAGGTTCATCTGTTATATTTTGTATTTCATTTATATTTCCATATCTTTCTATTTTTATTTATATATAGTAAAACATACTATTTGTGATATACTGTTCTATGAATTTTGGCTAATGTGTAGAATTGTGTGTCTCCAACACCATTGTGAATCAAAACAATTTCATCACTCCCAAAATTGCCCCAAATGTCCTCCTGTTTCTCTCTCATCCTCAAAGTTAGAAAGCATGGGTCTATTTTTAATCCTCTAGTTTTGTCTTTACCAGAATATCATATAAATGGAATCATATAGTTTATGATTCTTTGGGTATGACCAAAGCTTTCAATATGGATTTAAGATTCACCCATATTGTTACATGAATGACTAGTGTTCCATTTTCTCACTGAGTAGAATTCATTTGGTGGCTATACCACAGTTTGGTATTGAATGACATCTGGGTTGAATGACATCTGGGTTGTTTCCAGGTTTGGGTGATTATGAGTAAAGTGGTTATAAACATTCATGTACAGGTCTTTATGTGAACATAATTTTTATTTCTCTTGGATAAATAGCTAGGAGTAAGACTGTGTAGCAATATGGTATCTATCTAACTTTATGTAAATAGCCAAACTGTTATCTATAGTGGCGGTATATTTTGCATGTGCACCAGCAATGTATGAGAGTTCCTATTGTTCCATATCCTCGCCAGACCTTGGTAGCTTCAATGCTTTTGTTTTAACCATTGATTAGTCAAATCCCAATGTGATTTTGATTTACATTTTCTAGTGACTAATGCTGTTGAGCATCTCTTCCTGTGCTGTTTACCATCCGTCTTCTTCAGTGAAGTGCCTATTTAGAGCTTTTGCCTATTTTTTTCAGTTGACTTTTGTGGTTGTTGTTGTTGTTGTTCAGCTTTCAGAATTCTTTATATATTCTGGAAACATGCACTTTGTCAGAAATGTGACTTGCAAATACTTTCTCTCAGTCTTTGGCTTGTCTTTTCATTATCTTAAGATTGTCTTTCTTAAAGCAAAATATTTTTATTTTAATAAAATTTAATATATATATTTTTTATTTTAGGAATTAGGTTTAAGTATCATATGTTAAGGAATAAAAAACACTAACTGATTATCAAACAATTTTTCCTGTTTTCTTCTAGAATATTTATAGTTTTACATCTTATATTTAAGTCTGTTTCATTTTGAGCTAATTGTTAATATAAGTTGTGACACACAGGTTAAGGCTTAATAATAATAATATTGTTTTTTGCATATGTATAAATGTTCCAGCACTGCTCATTAAAAATGGGCAAATGTTCCATTGTTTTTGTTGAAAAGACTATCCTTTCTGCATTGAATTGCCTTTGTATCAATGCAAAAATAAGTAGAATTTGTGTGGGTCTATTCCTTGAATCTCTGTTCTGTTCCCTGGTTATACATATTTGTCTATTTACTTTGATTAGTGCAGAATTATAGTAAGTTTTGGAATTTTAGTGTGAGTCCTTAAACTTTTTGTTGTTGTTGTTGCTAAAATTGTTTGGCTTTTCTAGTTCCTTTGCCTTTCTGCCAAAATTTTATACTTCTGGAAACTTGACTGGATTGTGTTGAATCTATAGATCAGTTTGGGGAAATTTGCCATTTTAAATTATTGAATATTTTGAGTCACCAACATAGTGTATCTCTACATTTATTTAGGTCTTTGATTTATTTCATAAGTGTTTTTTGTACTTTTCAACATACAGATCCTGAACCTGTTATATATATATCATATATATATATGTTATACATATAACATATATACATAAAAACATATACATAAAACATATATACATAAAAACATATACATAAAAACATATATATACATAAATACATCACTTGTGATGCTGCTATAAATAATACTTTATTTTTTTCCAGTTGTTAATTAGTACTTAATAGAGACACAATTGGTTTTTGTATTTTGTTGACCTTTTATCCTTTCTAAATTCATTTATTATTTTTAGGAGATTTTGTGTATATTTTTAAAATTTTTCTACGTACACAATCCTGTCATCTATGAATAGAGGTAGTTTTATTTCTTACTTTCTAATCTAAATACCTTTTATTTATTTTTCTTGTGTTGTTACACTAAGATGTCCACTACAATGTTGAATAGGAGTTGTAAGGACAGTTTTCCCAATAAAGGGGAAAGTTTTCATCACCAAATATTAAATACATCACCTGTAGATTCTTTACAGATGTTTTTTATCAGGTTAAGATTTATTTTTCTATACCTTGCTTGCTGAGAATTTTGATAAGGAATGGACATTGAATTTTAAATTCTTTATCTTCATCTATTGAGATAATCACATGATTAAAAAAAAAAAGTATTTACAGTAGTCCCCCCTTGTCTGTGGTTAACTTTCCACAGTTTCAATTACCAATAGTCAACCATGGTATGAAAATATTAAATGGAAAATTCCAGAAATAAACAACTCATAAGCTTTAAATTAGGTTCTATGCTGAGTAGTGTGCTGAAATCTCACTTCCTCCCACACTGGGTGTGAATCACTCCTTTTTCCAGTATATGCACATTGTATACTCCCCTTGCCCATTAGTTAATGGATTTCTCAGTTATCAGATTGGCCAACGCATTATCACAGTGCCTGTGTTCAAGTAACCCTTATTTTACTTAATAATGCCATGTTCACATAACTTTTATTACCATGTATTTTTATAATTGTTTTATTATTAGTTATTGTCATTAATCACTTACTGTTCCTAATTTATAAACTAAACACTATCATAGGTATGTGTGTATAAGAAAAACATATATAAGTTTAGGTACTATCCATTGTTTCAGGTATCTACTGGAGGTCTTGAAATACATCCCTCACGGATAAGGAGGGAACTACTGTACATGATAAATTAATGGGGGGGTGTTCTCCGATATTCTGATTAAGCCTCTGCCTAAGGTAGACAAAGGTACTTGTGTATGAAGCATGTGACTTACTCATTGCTTTTAACTGTCCCTAACTTTTATTTTGGGGTCCAGTACATATTCATGACCCTCCTCCAAGGATTGAGGAATTGTTTGTTTGTGTATTCTTTGCCCGCAGCTACCGTGGATTTTTCACCAGTGCCCAAGGATGTCTGTTTTTGATGCCCTTCCTCCCGGAGAATAAGGCATTTTTCCATAGGGGAGGTAGACATGATCCAGGCAGATTTTCACGTTCCTCACACAGCAGCTGCTGCGCCCCTCATCTAAGAAGCTGTCTTGGTGTTCTCACTTTTTTGTGAACATCTCATAGGATCCATGGAGAAAAGCATCTGCAAAGATGTGCTAAGTATCCATATGTCTGTGGCTCCAGCCACCACACATTGTCCCCAACACTTAGCCTTTTCAAATATGTTAACTACAGAAGATCGTTGAATAGCATCATTTTGTTACAACATTGATTGCCTTAGGAACTCAATTAGCCTAGGGTAAAATTGGTTTTGTTATACATCATTGACTTAAAGTCTCAGACCCATCAGTGATGTTAAGTGAGGACTCACTGTATTCTAGTTAATTCTTCTACTTGTCTCTACAAGCATTTGTTCTAAATAAACAAGTATTTGAGTCCTGTCTCTCCCTGGAGATGCCTTTCTTTAGATGTTTTG
This sequence comes from Rhinolophus sinicus, assembly GCF_057876585.1. Classification (NCBI taxonomy): domain Eukaryota; kingdom Metazoa; phylum Chordata; class Mammalia; order Chiroptera; family Rhinolophidae; genus Rhinolophus; species Rhinolophus sinicus. Next base: position 88,122,754 of record NC_142517.1, read on the forward strand.
CTAGCTGATTACTTTGTGACTTCAGTTCCCTAATGGATACAAGAAATGCCATGAATTTTCAGTTTACCCCAATTTTTGTTGCTGTAATATTAGGAATGGTGTTCTTTCTAGCTCTCTATATTATTGAATGAAATCTGGAAGTCTAATCTGCTTTGGAACATGTTCCTCCCCCTTGTGGGACATTCTCTCATGTTCCCCACCTTGTATCCTGCCATCAACTTCTTCATATACTTCCCAAATTAAACACTCATTCTTACTCTTCTAGTTAAGTGTTCTCTTAGATGACTTCCTCCAGAAGGCCCTTTCTCACTTCAAAAGGAGTAAAGAGTGCCTCCTACGTGATTCCTCATGTACTTTTCTCATTACACTTATTTAATTCTGTTGTAATTTCATATTCCCCAGACATAGCTTTATTCATTTTGTAAGATTCCTGAAGGCAGGAGCCTGTTGCATGGCCAGTGCCTGTCACCCATGGTAGGCATTCAATACCCATTTCTGCATTGAAGGCTTCCTATAACAGATATCACAAATAGTTTAGATAAGTATGGTATTATATAAATGTCCTCAACACCAACCTAGAACCCAATAAATTATGAAAGTTAAATTACATGTATCTTATTGTCAGACAGGAGATCTGTGCTCCAGTAAAAATGGAATTGCATGGATATTAAACAACAGAATATAAAAATCAGTAGAGGCAGGAATGTATTGTTTTATCAACATACCCCTCTCCCCAAGAGTACTTATACAGTTGATTTTAAACATTTAAACAGAGGAAACAACAGTGAGAAAAAAGAAAAAATAATCCAGATATATATTCTTGTTTTGGAAAACAATTAACAATATTAGGAACTTTTAAGTGTTTTTCTTAAACCGTTGTCATTAATATCAATAGGGAACTCTTTGCTAAATCCTTATATAAATCCTAAATAAACTTTATATTTTGTGTTTCCCCTGACTTTTTCTAAATATTATAAAATTTTAAAGCAACAGAAAAGATGTTTAGGGAAAATAAAGATGGACTTCAAAGAAAAAAGGAAGACACAGATCTTCTCTGTAGATAATAATAGTAGGGGGAGAGAGCTATCTAGGGCTAACAACCAGGAAATAGCTCACCTGGACCAAGATGCCCAGACAATAGGCAGCTTACCAACACAGTAAAATATATTTCCTTAAGGAATATATTTAATTACTGTACTAGTAAAATCAATGGATATTCAAATTATTTCTCCAGAGAATTTAACATTTACACAAGAACTGAGAAATCCTTCGCTGCCTATGCTCTGAGCCACAGTTAATTGCAGTTGAAATTTCTTAATTTTTTTAATATATATTTTTTAATTATAGTCATGAAAATGGACCTAAACATTTTAACATAACAACACTCGATTCATAAAGCTGCAGCCCCTTTTTTTGCCATTTAATTGTCGCCATATTCTCATTTGGCTACAGGGAAGAATTTCAATAAATTTAGAAATATTCCATAAATGTAAAACTTAAACTTAACCTTGTCCTCTTTTTGCAGTATATCACATTGAAAAAAAAATAATAATAAATAAAAAAAAACCACATTTTGAGAAACTCTGAAAAAAACAACAACAAAAAAAACAACAACAAGCAAACAAAAAACACACACAATAGGCTTCTTACCTTGTATAATATAGGGAAAAAAAGGAAAAAGAGAAAAAAAGATCTGTAGTGTACATCTAAGAACTCAGCAGTTGCCAATATCATTGAAATATCTAAAATTGTTTTTACAGTATACATATGTAATCTTTGGTTACCTGTCAAACTGAAACTAGATTTCTGAAAGCAGGATTGTCAAAGAGTAAAAACATTTTAATGCTATCTCCCTTAGTCCTTAACTGGATTCATAAATATAAACAGTTTTAATGACAGTTAGTACTCATATTTAACTTTGTCTTTGTACAGTCTTTCCCTTTGTGTCTAGTATAAGTATACACAAACCTGTAGAATTGTAAGACAATACATTGTAGTGGTTCAGAGCAAGGGATTTGGAGTCAGACTACCTGTGATCAGACAGTGTGCTGTACCTCTCAATAGATTTGTGACTTTGAGAAGTTTCCTGACCTCTGTAAGAGTCAGTTTGCTCATTCATGGACAAGAGGGTAATACTGGCATGTACTACAAGGGGTTATTCTCTAAATTAAATTAGAAATTCCTTTAAAGCAATAGATATGGTGACATATACTCATATATAGTGAATATTCAATAAATGGTAGCTGCAACAAAAATGAACATCTATGTCATTGAACGTCAGACTTGCACTATTTGAAACATCTCAGTAAGCTGAAAACAAGTTATGTCTTTCCATAAGAGAAGGACTCATATTTCTACCAATTGCATTAGGATGTAAAGATATTTCTTATTTTGTAATGGGCCTCTAAAAAATCCACATAGAACTACTCTTTAGAGTTTATTATTTTTTTGTTTCCTACTCCAAAACGCCAGATGTTTGAGTTATCATGGGGCAGGATCAATAGCCCATTGAGAAAAGCTTTCAATTACTTAAATCTTGGTCTTATTGGTATTTTACCAGTGATGGGACACTTGATTTATGAGTATAGAGCATATTTGAATGTGACAGACCTTTATTTGAACACTGGATCTGTCACTGATTACTTATAAACTTGAAAAAAATATAATCATTATCTGACTTAATGTTTTTTCTTATATAAAGCTAGGTTAATAATGTCTAACTCACAAGGTTATTATAAGAATTAATGATTAATAAAAACTAGGCCTGGTTCATAATAAGACCTTAATAAATGGCAGCTATTATCATTTTCATTTAGTGTAGGTCATTCTACTTTACTCAGAAACAAAAATAAACCCTGAAAAGGTAGCAGGATTAAGTTTCATTATCTTATTTATAATGTAAATTACTGTCCTTATGTAAAAAAGAACATTAGAATTTCCTTTAAAAATATAGCTAGAGAAGATATATATATATATATATATATATATATATATATATATATATATGTATATATGTATAGATATATATATATATATATACACGTATATACATATATATATATGTATATACGTGTATATATTTCAAGTGGTTTATTAAGAGAGAATGAAAAATAAGTAGGTTTTTACTGTCTCCAGTTATAACTGTTTAGTCATTTTTAATAACCTCAATTCCAAGGCTACATAGTCTTATATTTGATGGGACAGAGCGTCAATTAAAAATATTTTTCTTAGATTATAAAATATTTTAAACATACAAAAAAAGAGTGGATAATAAAATAAATGCCTCTATACCCAGTCACCCTGCTGAAAAATAAAGTTTTACATATAAAATAGAGGCCCTAAGATACTTCTCACAGGTATCATTGCCTTCTTGGTTCTCCTTCTACCAACAATACATCCCCTCAATATTACTACCATCCTGAATTTGAAGGATCATTCATAGAGTTTAACCCAAAACTGGAGTTACTGAAGTGACTCATAAATAATGCTCATTTTTCATTTGTCCAGTAAGTTTTGAGCAACATATAATGATTATAAACTTAAAATAATTTTCTACACTGCTTTCTGGGTTTTTAATTTCTTATTTTAAAGTAGATAATAGCATGAATTCCTTCTATTGCTAACAGTACTGTGGCACGCATCAAGGACATCTCTGAATCATTACGATAAATTAATATGCCTATCATTTTATTTTTTTTAAATGGAGTGACAGAAATATCTATTCAAATAAAAGAAACATTATTTGCTAAGCACCATGCTAAGAATACAAATGCAAAAAAATAAGCAAGATTTGATCCTTGTGTTATACTTTGGGATAGATTCCAAAATAACTATTCTTCTTCTTTCCTTTTGTTAAATATTTTACATAAAGGTCTTGGTTTATATTCATCTATAGCTGTTTTAAATGTTTGCCACTCTGAGCAAATTAGTAGTGACCTTGCATAGATCTATACAGACTCTTTAAAGCTTAATGTCTTTTCTAACCTTCAAAGAATATTCTCAGGGTGTTTAAAAAATAATTGTTAAAATATGCTTTTTAAAGTGGAAAGTCTTTTAAATAGCCACTAGGGAAAACAGTGTTAAAATGAACTTACTTACAAAATACTTTATTTCTATTTATGAGACTAAATACTCTTGTAATCAAAGAGGCAAATTAACAGTTTGGCTTCTATAGTGTTTTTTTAATGCTTTGGTTTCATGCAGATGGTGTCATGTTAAGAGAATGCAGATATGAGGTGTGATCAAACAGTATGGGAAATGTTTAAATAAAAAAAGAAAATTACAGTAAGAGACACATTGCCATTTATACCCCTCAAAATACTCCCCTTCGCTTCAAACACACTTATCCCATCATTCTTGCCACTTTTTGAAGCAGTTCTGGAAGTCCTCTTTCATGAGTGTCTTTAGTTGCGCTGTTGTTGCTGCCTCAGTGTCCTGAATCAATTCAAAACATTCACCTTTCATGGTCATTTTGACTTTGGGGAAGAGCCAGAGGTCGGCTGGTGCCAGACTGGGTGAATAAGGTAGATGAGGACACACTGTAATGTTTTTATTTGACAGAAATTGCCGTACCAGTAGTGATGTGTGACACGGAGCCTTTCCATTGTTATCAAATAATACGGTGAATGTCGCTGCCGAGTGCCATCTGTGCAGTCAGTGTGATGTGAGCTACGGTTGAGAGAAGGTGTGTTTTAAAATGTGTTGTAAATCATCCTCCATCATGACAGTGCTCCATGTCACACATTTCTTCTGGTATGCAGCAATTTCTGTCAAATAAAAACATTATGGTGTGTCCTCATCCACCTTATTCACCGGACGTGGCTCCATGTGACTTCTGGCTCTTCCCCAAAGTCAGAGTGATTCAGGACATCGAGGCAGCCATGACAGGGAAACTAAAGACACTCACAAAAGAGGACTTTCAGAACTGCTTCAGAAAGTGGAAAGAGTCATGAGATAAGTGTGTTTGAAGTGAGGGGGGTATTTTGAGAGGGATTAATGGCAATGTGTTTTTTACTGTAATAATTTTTTTTTTATTTAAACCTTCACCATAATTTTTGATCACACATCATATAAAGGAAAATAGTGAGACATACACAGAATAAAGGTGGTTCTCTCTGGCTAGAAACCTTCTGTCACCAACTCCATGACAATTGAAAAAGAACAAGAACATTTCTAAGACAAAACTTGTCACTGTTATGTATTAATTCCTCATGGATTCAAACAGATCATTACCATTATATATGCATACATGCGTACATACATACATAAACACACACATACATACACTGTTAAAGAAAATGAACACACTGTCAAGGAACCCCATACTGGAGACCTCTGCATTTCAGTGGCAAATGGAAAAGTATTTGAATTTCTTTTATTAACTCATGGCATAATCTTATTGATACCAGTGCAGTACTGTATCCCCTCCTCCTCATTTGATCTTACCACTGATCCAAGCACAGACACAGGTCTGACATTCATATGAGCTAAATGATCATCCCAGAGTCAAAGCTTTTATTCCAGTGTGTACCTGATAATTATGGTCCACCTCACATGTGACAAGAAGAGTGCTTGAGATAAGAAGCAGACTTAGTTCCAGATCTACTCTATTTTACTAATTTACAAATATATTTGATTAATGATTTTCAATAAGGGGTAGAGGTGCTCATCATAATCATATAGGAAAGTTCTTCTTTCTTCAAAATCCCAATTCTGGGACTATATATTAGAGATTCTTGCTATATGTCTAGAGTGGGGCATGGATTATGCATAGTCTGGTAAAGAACTATGCCTGGGTATGATTGATACCTAATTGGAGTATCTTCCAAGATTCTGATAAACTACTTAACAACTTATCCCCTGACCTTGGTTATAGCTCCAAGTTCTCAAATACTGTTGACTCTGACCCCATGGTCATGGTTTATTACATTGGATTCAAGAGGCTCAGTCAATTTTCTACTCACAAAATTGTTTGGACTATAGAAAGGAATGTAAATAAAGCACTGGAAATGGTGTAATGGCTTCTATTTGCTTCCTATGTAGACCAAACAAGCAGAGAAAGCCAAAGTGTGGAGATCCAGAGAGTGAATCAAACACCTGGGGGGAAACTAAACATGAAAGACAACAGCCACATTTTTGTTCCATACTGTTCTAAGGTTCAGCTGCTTTCTGTCATTAGCTTTCATGACTTGTCTCTGTTTCATTCTAACAGATTTCCCCTTTCTGCCAAAGATACTTCAGGTTGTTTTATTTCTAAACAAAAGTCCTAACTTAAATATATAAATTATCCTAATCTTGGTAATAATAAGTATGTAACAAAATGTTTGCCAATTTGTGGTTTGGGCTAATCTTTGCGGATAGAAAATTGTTGCATCTGAGAAGGAACTATTTGCCCACTCCTTTCATTTATGTTTAAATTAATAACCTTAAGTTAATAATCCCATTTTTAGATTTGGGTGAGGTCCTAATTCCTCATGGATTCAAACAGATCGTTACCATTATACATACGTACGTACGTACATACATACATACATACATACATACATACATTAGATTTGGTGGGGACTTTCCTCCAAAAAGTCACAGAACACTCATCAAGTTAGATTCCCTGGGCAACAGAGGGATTTCCTCTCTGATATTTTCTGACAGGTGGCCAGCTTCTAAATGCTTCTAGTAATTAGAATCTCCTTACTCTATAAAGCAGTAAATTATATTATCAGTAGACAGTTGTGATGTTAGAAATTTTCTCTCGTATTCAAATAAATATGTCTTTTGAAAGTAACAGACTAAAAGTTCTAGGGAAGTTTGCCAATGCCTTTTCAAAATGAAAAGTTTATACTGTTTTTATTTTCAAGGTACTATTTTCATAATTGCAGCCAAAAAATCTCAAGGGATTGGCAAATACTTACTATGTGCAATGTGACATGGATGGTCTGATAGTGGGTGAGACAGAAAACTAAGCTGTGAGATGCTATAAATTAAAATGAAGGTGAAAACAATGGGTAGACCATGGCATTGTAAACTGCGCTTAAGTCGTCTGCTGTCAACTTGGCCCTAACTTGGCCTTAGTATTGAATAAGAAATTTAACTTTCTGCATATGAGTTTCTTTATGTTTAGACAAAATATCTGGGGAAAAAAATCTCTGAGGGCCCCTTCTGACTTGGACATCCCATGGGTAAATAAAAGAATGTATCACAAATACCTAATGCAGGCACTATACCAGTCAATGAGGCATGCAGTGCTCTTGGAACAAGGAGTAGAGCTGAGCACTTCGAAACAGTACTTCATCAAATGCTGAGCCTTGACCTCTCTGTTCTTGCTATGACCCAGGATGCATGGCTAACAGGGAGTTTCAGTGCGCCATCTGTCACATCGGCATTTGTAGCTTGAGGACTGACTCATAGCCAAAGAGCCATCAATTGATGCATTACTCTTTCCATTCTTAAAGTCATACAGCTTTAAAAGTGATGTCTTTGCCTTTATCTACATTTTACTTTTGATACATCATAACTCAGTGGTTGGGCATGAACTAGAAAAGGAAGTCAATAGTAAATCACTGACACTGACTGTGACTTTTATCATCCAAGTGAAGATGCCCACTCAGTTGGGTCTGAGAGATTGTGAAGTAGAAAAGGCACGTTGAGTGTTTCATTAACACCACTCCATCCTTCTCTGTGTGACTCCCTTCCTATTCTTCTGCATCTGCTCTCTCCATTATTCCTGCCTATTGTATTGAGCTCTGAATACCAGAACCCTTCACTGCTGTACTTTTCTTCCTTTCTGGCCTATTCTTCCACATTCAAGACCCTTTCTCCTTCATTCAAACTATCCTTTCATCCCTGCTAAGTAGCTGACCAGTCACTGAAATGGCTGTTTTGGGCTAGTCTAGTAATGGCTAACAAAGTATTAATGTGTCACCACTTACTTTAAAACAGAAAATATTTATTTGGTGCCTACCACGTGCCAGAAACAGTATCGTAATGGAGGTTTCAGGAATTTATACCTATATTATCCTTGATCTCTTGGAGAGCAGATAAGTTAAAACCTAAGCAAATATCTAAAATGTGTGCTGAGTAGTATAATAAATATGTAAGGAACACACAGTGAAAGCATAAAAGAATTTGACTCATTGTGGAAGAAAGGGACAGAAGGAAATTACTAAGAAGTCTATAAAAAAAAATAGACTGTTCTATGGTCTCTGAGAAAGTAGGAGTGACTCAAGAATGTCATTTAGGAAGAAACAAAGAATATATGCAAAGCATTGTCGGGAGGAAGAGGATGCTAGGGCAAATGATTGGAGAAATGAAAAAGAGAAAAAACCAAGAGGGACAATCTTTACAACACATTAAGGCATTTAAACACGATAATAATGTAGCTATGAGTGAAGAGAAGCCATTAGAATGTTTTATGTATTTTCAAGATCAATCTGACGATACTGCAGAAAATTAATAGGAAGCATAGGGGGCGCACTGGAGACAGAATATTTAAAAATCCATTGAAACTCAGGCCAGAAGTCAACAATGGAAATAGAAATAGAAAGAGAGACGAATCTCCCATATATTTACTATGACGAGAATTGACACAGTGTGATTCTCCACTGAAGATGTGTATGGGAGAGGAGTTGCCTGCATTTAATTCTTTGTTGTTGTGTCCCTGGAATTAATCCCTGGTCATTTGCAAAAAGTAAAGAAATTCATGGTCTCGGCCTGAAATGAGGAGAGCAAGGAAGTTTATTCAGGAAGCAAGATGCCGGCTTAGAAGTTGCCGGGGCAGACAACTGCACCTAACTTTAGCTTAGCTTTTTCTTATACAGGAAAGGGTACGTAAATTTCCATACAGCAGGAGATGTGACATACAGACTGAGGTCATTTGATTGACATATGTTAGTTATACAACTAGTTTCTTTCTGCACATGCTCTTACCCAGAATGCATACAGAAAAACTTACAGGGGTACGGGTGGGGTTTGGGTAAGCCTTAATGTTAATTTTATTTTAATTACATTATGATGAGGCTAGAGTTCAAGTAATAGGTTTTAACAGTTTGCACATGTGTGAGGGACCAATTAATACCAGTTGAGTCTTATTTGCTCTTTTTAGGAGAGTTTGGACACGTTTGATGTATTTCTAGGTGATGAGCCTTGGTGGTTCCTGGTGAGGGGATGCAGACCTGGGCAGAACCCCTTCAGGCTCACTTTTATTAACTCTTTTTTGCCTCATCACTTGTAAGAGTCTGGACTGAGTGTCTCAGTTTCTTTCTGGCTGTTGGCTAGACTCTGTCTTCAATAGTTTTCCATGTGGATCTTCCCAACATGGCTGCTTCCTTCCTCAGAGCCAAAAGGGGGGAGAGTCTCCTTGAGAGATGAGCATTACAGCCTTATGTATTACAATGATAGAAGTGACATCCCATTACCTTTGCAAATTCTGTTGGTTAAAAGTAAATACAATTCACTGCCTACAGTCAAGGGCAGGATATTCATCAAGCATGAACACCAAGAAGAAAGAATTATAGGGCTACCATATGGTCTGTCTGACACAAAAATAAGTGCTTTCATCCAGGTGAAAGAGTTTGGAGGCTTGGATTTGGATAGTAGTTGTGAATTTGGTAAGATATGGTAAAATTTGGAATACAACTTGAAATATGAGCTTAAGGGCTTTATTGATAGATTGCACCTGGTGAATAGGAAGAAAAAAAGAACCAAATATGAGTTCTGAATGTTTGGATACAGGCAAAACTGGACGAGGCATAG